>NW_022589849.1:0-10718 GCF_004348235.1 Phoca vitulina
GATGTTTCTAGGAAGAAGTTGCTGCGGCTGAGGTCGAAGAGGTTGCTGCCTGTGTTCTCCTTTAGGATTTTGATGGACTCCTGTCTCACATTGAGGTCTTTCAACCATTTGGAGTCTATTTTTGTGTGTGGTGTAAGGAAATGGTCCAGTTTCATTCTTCTGCATGTGGCTGTCCAATTTTCCCAACACCATTTGTTGAAGAGCCAAGGAAACCATCTTAAGCGCAGTTAGGGGGAAGAGATTCCTTACATACAGAGGGAGGAACATCAGAATAACGTCAGACCTATCCACAGAGACCTGGCAAGCCAGAAAGGCCTGGCAAGACATATTCAGGGTACTAAATGAGAAGAACATGCAGCCAAGAATACTTTATCCGGCAAGGCTTTCATTTAGAATGGATGGAGAGATGCAGAGCTTCCACGACCGGCAGAAGTTGAAAGAATATGTGACCACTAAGCCGGCCCTGCAAGAAATATTAAGGGGGGTTCTATAAAAGGAGAAAGACCCCAAGAGTGATCTACAACAGAAATTTACAGGGACAATCTATAAAAACAACGTCTTCACAGGCAACATGATGACAATTAATTCATATCTTTCAATAATCACTCTCAACGTGAATGGCCTAAACGCTCCCATAAAATGGCACAGGGTTGCAGATTGGATAAAAAGACAGGACCCATCCATATGCTGTCTACAAGAGACTCATTTTGAACCTAAAGATACATCCAGACTGAAAGTGAAGGGATGGAGATCCATCTTCCATGCCAGCGGACCTCAAAAGAAAGCTGGGGTAGCAATTCTTATATCAGACAAATTAGATTTTAAACTAAAGTCTGTAATAAGAGACACAGAAGGACACTATATCATTCTTAAAGGGTCTATCCAACAAGAAGATCTAACAATCGTAAATATCTATGCCCCCAACATGGGAGCAGCCATCTACATAAGGCAACTGTTAACCAAAATAAAGAGTCATATTGATAACAATACGTTCATTGTAGGAGACCTCAATACTCCACTCTCAGCAATGGACAGATCATCTAAGCAGAAAATCAACAAGGAAACAAGAGCTTTGAATGATACATTGGACCAGATGGACCTCATAGATATTTACAGAACATTCCACCCTAAAACAACAGAATACTCATTCTTCTCGAGCGCACATGGAACTGTCTCCAGAATAGACCATATACTGGGTCACAAATCAGGTCTCAACCGATACCAAAAGATTGAGATTATTCCCTGCATATTCTCAAACCACAATGCTCTAAAACTGGAACTCAATCACAAGAAAAAATTTGGCAGAAATTCAAACACTTGGAAGCTAAAGACCACTCTGCTCAAGAATGTTTGGGTCAACCAAGAAATCAAAGAAGAACTTAAACAATTCATGGAAATCAATGAGAACGAAAACACATCAGTCCAAAACCTATGGGATACTGCAAAGGCGGTCCTAAGGGGGAAATACATAGCCATCCAAGCCTCACTCAAAAAAATGGAACAATCCCAAATTCACCAACTAACTCTACACCTTAAAGAACTAGAAAAAAAGCAACAAACGATGCCTAAGCCACGCATTACAAGAGAAATAATTAAAATTAGAGCAGAAATCAATGAATTAGAAACCAGAAACACAGTAGATCAGATCAACGAAACTAGGAGTTGGTTCTTTGAAAGAATTAATAAGATCGATAAAACACTGGCCAGACTTATTCAAAAGAAGAGAGAAAGGACCCAAAGTAATAAAATTATGAATGAAAGGGGAGAGATCACGACTAACACCAAGGAAATAGAAACAATTATTAGAAATTATTATCAACAACTATATGCCAATAAACTGAGCAATCTGGATGAAATGGAGGCCTTCCTGGAAACCTATAAGCTGCGAAGACTGAAACAGGAAGAAATTGACAACCTGAATAGGCCAATAACCAGTAACGAGATTGCAGCAGTGATCAAAAACCTCCCAAAAAATAAGAGTCCAGGGCCTGATGGATTCCCTGGGGAATTCTACCAAACATTCAAAGAAGAAATAATACCTATTCTACTGAAGCTGTTTCAAAAAATAGAAACAGAAGTAAAACTTCCAAACGCATTCTATGAGGCCAGCATTACCTTAATCCCCAAACCAGGCAAAGACCCCATCAAAAAGGAGAATTTCAGACCGATATCCCTGATGAATATGGATTCCAAAATCCTCAACAAAATCCTAGCTAATAGGATCCAACAATACATTAAAAGGATCATCCACCACGACCAAGTGGGATTTATCCCCGGGATGCAAGGGTGGTTCAACATTCGCAAATCAATCGATGTGATAGAACACGTTAATAAGAGGAGGGAGAAGAACCATATGGTCCTCTCAATTGATGCAGAAAAAGCATTTGACAAAATACAACATCCTTTCCTGATTAAAACTCTCCAGAGTATAGGGATAGAGGGAACATTCCTCAAGCTCATAAAATCCATCTATGAAAAACCCACAGCAAATATCATCCTCAATGGGGAAAAGCTGAGAGCCTTTCCCTTAAGATCAGGAACACATTGGGGTGCCTGGGTGGCTCAGTCATTGAGCGTCTGCCTTCGGCTCGGGTCATGATCCCGGGGTCCTGGGATCGAGCCACGCATCGGGCTCCCTGCTCCGCGGGAAGCCTGCTTCTCTCTCCCACTCCCCCTGCTTGTGTTCCCTCTCTCGCTGTGTCTCTCTCTGTCAAATAAACAAATAAAATCTTAAAAAAAAAAAAAAGATCAGGAACACATCAAGGGTGCCCACTCTCACCAC
Source organism: Phoca vitulina (assembly GCF_004348235.1). NCBI lineage: Eukaryota > Metazoa > Chordata > Mammalia > Carnivora > Phocidae > Phoca > Phoca vitulina. Next base: position 2,783 of record NW_022589849.1, read on the forward strand.
TATTGTTCAACATAGTACTAGAAGTCCTAGCAACAGCAATCAGACAACAAAAAGAAATAAAAGGTATTCAAATTGGCAAAGAAGAAGTCAAACTCTCTCTTTTCGCAGACGACATGATACTTTCTGTGGAAAACCCAAAAGAGTCCACCCCCAAATTACTAGAACTTATCCAGCAATTCAGTAATGTGGCAAGATACAAAATCAATGCACAGAAATCAGTTCCTTTCTTATACACTAACAACGCAACTGTAGAAAGAGAAATTAAAGAAACGATTCCATTCACAATAGCACCAAAAACCATAAGATACCTCGGAATAAACCCAACCAAAGAGGTAAAGGATCTATACTCTAGGAACTACAAAACACTCATGAAAGAAATTGAAGAAGACACAAAAAAATGGAAAAATATTCCATGCTCATGGATCAGAAGAATAAACATTGTTAAAATGTCTATGCTACCCAGAGCAATCTATACCTTCAATGCCATCCCGATCAAAATTCCAATGACATTTTTCAAAGTGCTGGAACAAACAATCCTCAAATTTGTATGGAATCAGAAAAGACCCCGAATCGCCAAGGAGATGTTGAAAAAGAAAAACAAAGCTGGGGGCATCACGTTGCCCGATTTCAAGCTCTATTACAAAGCAGTGATCACCAAGACAGCATGGTACTGGCACAAAAACAGACATACAGACCAATGGAACAGAATAGAGAACCCAGATATGGACCCTCAACTCTATGGTCAAATAATCTTTGACAAAGCAGGAAAAAACATGCAATGGAAAAAAGACAGTCTCTTCAATAAATGGTGCTGGGAAAATTGGACAGCCACATGCAGAAGAATGAAACTCGACCATTCTCTAACACCATTCACAAAGATAAACTCAAAGTGGATGAAAGACCTCAACGTGAGACAGGAATCCATCCAAATCTTAGAGGAGAACATAGGTAGTAACCTCTTTGACATCGGCCACAGCAACTTCTTTCAAGATACATCTCCAAAAGCTAGTAAAACAAAAGCAAAAATGAACTTTTGGGACTTCATCAAGATAAAAAGCTTCTGCACAGCAAAGGAAACAGTCAACAAAACAAAGAGGCAACCCACAGAATGGGAGAAGATATTTGCAAATGACACTACAGATAAAGGGCTGGTATCCAAGATCTATAAAGAACTTCTCAAACTCAACACCCAAAAAACAAATAATCAAGTCAAAAAGTGGGCAGAAGATATGAAAAGACACTTCTCTGAAGAAGACATACAAATGGCTAAGACACATGAAAAAATGTTCATCATCATTAGCCATCAGGGAAATCCAAATCAAAACCACACTGAGATACCACCTTACACCAGTTAGAATGGCCAAAATGGACAGGGAAAGAAACAACAAATGTTGGAGAGGTTGTGGAGAAAGGGGAACCCTCTTACACTGTTGGTGGGAATGCAAGTTGGTACAGCCACTTTGGAAAACAGTGTGCAGGTTCCTCAAAAATTTAAAAATAGAGCTACCCTATGACCCAGCAATTGCACTACTGGGTATTTACCCCAAAGACACAGATGTAGTGAAAAGAAGGGCCATATGCACCCCAATGTTCATAGCAGCAATGTCCACAATAGCCAAACTGTGGAAAGAGCCGAGATGCCCTTCAACAGATGAATGGATAAAGAAGATGTGGTCCATATATACAATGGAATATTACTCAGCCATCAGAAAAGATGAATACCCAACTTTTACATCAACATGGATGGGACTGGAGGAGATTATGCTAAGTGAAATAAGTCAAGCAGAGAAAGTCAATTATCATATGGTTTCACTTATTTGTGGAACATAAGGACTAACATGGAGGACATTGGAGAAGGAAGGGAAAAAAGAGGGGGGTAATTGGAGGGAGAGATGAACCATGAGAGACTATGGACCTGAGAAACAAACAGGATTCTAGAGGGGAGGGGGAGGGGGGATTGGTTAGCCCAGTGATGGGTATTAAGGAGGGCACATACTGCATGGAGCACTGGGTGTTATACGAAAATAATGGATCGTGGATCACTACATCAAAAACTAACGATGTATTGTATGGTGACTAACATAATATAATAAAATTAAAAACTACACACACAAAAAAAAGATGATAGAACGGATTGTGGAGGAATGTTCGTGGGCAGTATGTTCAGCTGTAGACACAGAATTCATTCCTGTCCATCTTCTCCAGATTGAGTGGGGATGTGCGGTTGGGCTCGGATATCTCATCTGTCCGTGTCTCCCTCAGATGCCCTAGGCTGGCTCAATTCACAGGCATAATGTGTGTGTGTGTGTTTTTCTCCTGTTCAAGGAGAGATTGTCCTGCAGAAGAGTCCTCCCTGCAGGTGTCCCCTGGTAAGTTTCTCAATGAAATAAGCTCACACACGAGGTCCTGGGACCCAGGGCTTTTTGTCTCACTCCCTCCTATCTGAGACGCTGTGAGGAGTGGTAGCTGCTCCCACCGCCGTGAGCTGCAGCCCAGTGATAGTCCGCCTCGGCCTCAGCCTGCAGCCCCGAGATGCGCAGAAGCCCTGCATTGGCCGAGGCGTCTTTGGAGCCCGAGAAGCGGCCGGGGACCCCGGAGCCCTGGTGCTTATCGGAGTCTGAGGAGTAGTACAGCAGACCCCGGGGAGGGCTCCCTGGCTGCTGCTGGATCCAGTAGATGTTCGAGCCGCCAACACTGATGTCCCTGCTCAGGGTGCAGGTGAGTCTGTCTGTCGTTCCCAGAGATGCAGAGAGGGATAGCTGCTGGGTCAGCACGGGCTGGGACAGGGAACCATCAGAATGAAGAGAAGGGATTGGGTGCATGTGGTTGAGGAGCTGAGCCAGGGGATCTGACTCAGGCTGGGGGGCCGCCCTCGGACACTGGGGCCTGTCCCCACCTGTGCAGTGAGGATCGCAAGGAGGTCAGGGCCCCAGGCCATGGTGACACAGCCCCTTCTTAGGCCACAGAGCTGGGGCTGGGCTGCCCTGGGCCTGTCTTATCCCCTGTCCAAGAGCCTCACAGAGGAGGGGCTGCTCATGCAAATGTGACCCACTCCTGCTTCTCCCTGCTGTGCACTCCCGGGTCTGTGGCCCTTGGACTCAGAATTCCTGATGCTCTAGTTTCTCCCTGGTGGGCCTGGAGGAAGCAGCTGCTGGGACCACACACAGGCCCAGGTCCAGGGACTTATCCAGGCCCAGAGAGGATACACCTGCCGTATCCCCACTGAAAGTTAGGGACCCGGCCTTGGGGCCTCCTGTCAGTGGAGGACGGTCCTGCTGGGAGACCCTAGCCTGAGAAACTCCCAGACATGGTCCCACAGCGCCCTCTCTTGGTCTCTGGAAGAATCTCTCCTTCTTTCCCACTACTGGCAAGCCTCTCCACTTGCTTCCCTAATGCCTGTGCTCCCATCATGGGAGAGTGACCCTGCAGGGAAGGACAGAGGTCCTGGCGTGCTGTCCCTGATTAGGCTTCCCCCGTGCAGTGGGGTCTGGCAGGAGGTACCTGTGCAGTCCTGACCCAGGGGAGCCTGTGAACCTCTGTGCAGCTGAGGACAAGACACGGGGAGCAGAGAGCAGAGGGAATCTGTCCCCACGGGGTGGGGGGTGCTCAGAGGAGGCAGGCTGGCTCTGGGTGCTGAGTGTGAACAGGAACTTGCAGTGTAGACACACATCTTCACAGAGAAGGACACCGAGTGTGAGAACGCCCGGCCCTTCCTGAGCAGGGCTGACAGGACCCCCAGCGGCTGTGGGGACAGAGCAGGGCCTGGGTATCCAGCAGGAACAACAGAGGGGCCATCCTGTGACCTCCCCTCCATTTTCTCTGAGATTTTTAATCCAGGCTGCGCTTCTGATCAGTGCTGCTCATTAAGGATTTAGCTTTGTGGGAAGTCCTAGGACAGAACTTGGAACAGGGAGACCTGGAAGGGGATACAAGGGGGTGTGGCTGGAGGAAGAGGAGAGCAGAGGAAACAGGGAAGGGAGAAATGTCTCATGGTCCCAGGTGGGACTCAGAAAGGTGACTGAGTGGACCCTGGGTGTGGGAGAGGAAGGGATGGTCCAGAGTGTCAGGTGGATGGAGGGCGATGCCCGCAGAGATGGGGATGCCCAGACTCAGACAGGTGAGGTCCGGTGGGAGAACACGTGGGAGGCTGCAGATGGATCTGTTGTCCCTGTGTCACATGGCAACCATGGTGTGACCTGTGGAGAGGTGTGGACACACGGATGAGCAGGGTTGAGAGACTCCTTCCCTCCCCCATGGGAAGGAAGCAGGCTTTAGTCTGCAGCATTCATTCATTCATTCATTCTCCCCTACATTTTTTATTTTTTTAAAGATTTTATTTATTTATTAGAGAGAATGCACTTATAAGCTGAGGTGGGGGGGCACAGAAGGAGAGGGAGAAGCAGACTCCCCTCTGAGCCAGACCCAGGGCTTGATCCCAGGACCCTGAGGTCATGATCTGAGCCTAAGGCAGATGCTTCTCTGACTGACCCACCCAGGCCCACCTCCCCTACATTCTTTAAACACACATTTAAGTGTCAGATCAGTGTTCATCATGATGAATAAAATATGATTTTATATTCATTTCAGAATTACTAGTACATTGTCTGTTTCATACAATGTGATGGTTGCTGTTTGCCTTCCTCAGTGTTTGTGTTTGCGAGCCCAACTTATATCACACAACGGTTCCTACTCAATCACTTTGTGTCTATTTATCAAAGGATCCTTTCATACACTGGAGAAAAGTATGTGATTTTATGTGCACCAAATTTGAAGATAAGAAGTGTTGCGGAAAAATAAAAATCAGACCGGAGAGAGACCAAGTGACCCTCGGAGAAGTAGGAGAACTCGGATTTATTTTACGCCAGCGGACCCAGATGAGCTCATGCTCCAAGTTCTGGGCCCCGGGCAATGGGGTTATAGGGCTTTTGTAGGGGATGCAGGCAGTCAGGTTCCAAGGGTTGTGCTGAGTGCTGGTAGGTGGGTTTAAACTGGGGGAGCGGGGGCTGCTTTAGGCGGGGACAATAGTGCGGGGAGCTTGTGGCGGGAAGCCTGTTTACAGAAGCAGAAATGGCTGCTTATCTCTTGCTCCCAGGAGGGCTTCTGGTTATTTCTAGCTTATTGTTAGTAACTTTCCATCTTCTGGGGCCTCCTGGCCTGGGCCTGCTCTGCGTACTTTTCCTCTTCAGGAGGACCCAAACTTAAGAGAAAAAGGCAGAATTAGAAAGAATTATTGACATATCTGAAAAACACAGTGTCAGCTTCTGTAAGTCACCATAAAATATAGAAATAAACGACCAATATCAGATTTCTTAGAAATAGCAACTAAAATCATGAGTTTGAGAACTAATGAAATCTATTTCATCCTGAATAAATCGGGGAGTCACAGTAATCAGCCAGGCTCCCTGACCTTGAAGGGAGCCCTGAGAAACTGTCACAGACATTCTCAAGGCATCATGGGTCAGAAGAATCCTTTCTCACTGGGAAGGTCTGGAGACAGTGGTGAACACAAGGATTGGAAAACTGGGTGTTGGAGAAGAACCTTGAGCCCAGGAGCCCCTCACAGAGTTGGAAAGAGCAGACAGACCCCCCCAACCCTTGATGACTCTAGGGTGATGCTCGATGTCTTAGACGAGAGGTGTCTTTGGGGTGTGCTTTTCATCTCTGAAGGACCCTGCTGATGCACACTGTCCACCAGGGGTTACAATACCAAGGAGTCCCATTAATGGGTCCACGTGTGAGCAGAAAAAGCTAGGGGTTCCCAGGAGAAAAACAAACAAACAAACAAGCAGATGGGCTATAGCTTTCCTGACACAAGAGAAGTCATTTTAGGCCCCCAGCTATTTCCTGTGATCTCTGCCCTTGTGTCTCTACTTTCCCAGCACACATCTTGCAGATCTTCCTAAGAGATGTCAGAATTAAGAAGAAATGAAAACTAACAAACAAAACAGAACCAAAAAAACTCCAGTAGTTAAAGATTTAAGGGAACAAAGGGAATGCAGAAATGGACAGGCTCTACCAGGCCAGGAAACAGTCTGTCTAACCACATCAGAGACAATGAATCAATCAGTGGTGAACCCCCCAGTGCTGTTTTCAAGGAAACCAGGCCCTGCATTCCTTGCCCCAGATAAGGACCTCAAACCCTTTCCAGTTTATCCTGGCTCTGGGAGCAGGTCCCCAGCCCCATCCACTTGTGGGGCAGCCACCTCGGCTTCACTATACTGTTCAAGTCTCTGCACTAGGAGGCGCACTGGCCGCATTAACAGAGCAGAGGATGCCCCTATAGGCCTGTGCTCTCAGGACTCCTGACCGACCTTACCCCCACCGTGACAAGGGATGACAAAGCTCCCCTCTGAATATTCATCCCAAATGCGAAATAAAAAGAACCCACTCACTCCTGCTCTGGGAGTCAAAGCTTTGCAAGTTATTCCCTGTGATCTCCTTATTACTTCATTTTCCTCTCCCTCCCTCTGCTGTGGTTTTGGAATATAGGTGAGGTGCAGTGGGGTGGAGTCCAGAGCCCAGGACTAAGAAAGAGTTCTTGAGATGTCTTTGGTGCAAAATGGTGGTTTCTTAAAGCACGGGGACAGGCCCAGTGGGCAGAAAGAGCTGCTGTCCCCGGGTTGTGAGGGGCCGCTGATTCTATACTATGGGGTTGGCGGAGGTAAGGACAAAGGGAGGTTTTGAAAGAACTTTCCTGTATTAAAGATGACACACAAGATACTGGAGGCTTTCCAATTTGTCAAGTTAAGGTTGTTTTTCCTTCAGGAAAGCATTAATGGTAAGATAGTTGGGAGCTTCCTGGAGGAATGTTACATTCCTCCTATCATACTTCCTTATCAATGGGCTGTAGGTTTAAAAGAAATTCAGTTTTATGGACATTTCCTTCTGCCTCAGCCTCCCTCAATTTTATGGAAGGGAAGGTGATGTTAGGGCTTCAGGAAACTGAGTTATGGGTCTCTGGGAGTTAGCCTATTGATAAGAAAGCTTCTTCCTTGTAAATCACTAGGACATTTGTAAACTGAGGGAGACTCAGGTCTTGCAGGATTGTGATCTCTACAAGTTAACTATTTGTTTTCCCTTTAGGGCAGCCAGGAGTGCCTGAGGAATGTCACACAGATCCCATGGGGGGGGCTTGGGGTGTCAGCTTCTGCTTTGTCCTCAGCTTGCCTTCCGTTCCCTCATCACCTCTATATATAACTTATAGTACTTAAATGTATAACTTATAATATATGATATGTATATGCAACATGTAACATTTGATACAATATATATAATGTATAGTATTTTTATCATACCTAATATCTATATTTACTAGATTATATATAATAAAAAGATACATGTAATAATTCAATATAATATATTATACACATTTAATATATTTCATATGCTTATATAGTATATATACAATTTTATAATATGTGATATTTATCATAATTTATAATATATGTCACTATTTTTTTCCTTTTCCCCAACAAGGACCCCGATGCCCTGGACGGCAGAGTACCACAGTCTGACAGGCCCTGGAAGGAAAGCTGGAGGCTCTAAGGTGACAGAAAGAATGGGGCTTCTTTGGGAACAAAGCAGTGCAAATGCCTCCCCACCCCAGCAGCTTTTCTCTTCAGCCCTAAAGGCAACTCCTTGTCTGTGGGGGAGGAGGCCATAGAGGAATCAGGACAGGACAGAGAAGCCCCAGAGTCTGCTGGCTGAGGCCACATTGGTGGCTTTCCCCTCCTCCCCTCCCCAGGGGTCTCTTGCCCTGGGCCCCGGTAGCATGGCAGGTGATTATTTTTTAGGATAAGAACCGCTCCAGGTGTGGGCGGGTCTGTCCCTGTCTGAACACCAGCCTGGGCAAGGCCCCCATGGGGTGGCGGATGGAGCAGGAAGGGGGGGGGAGTCAGAGCTGAGCCCCCACGCAGCTGCGGGGACACAGGTGCTG
>NW_022589849.1:15718-33723 GCF_004348235.1 Phoca vitulina
TATGCTGAGCGAAATAAGTCAAACAGAGAAAGACATGTATCATATGACCTCACTGATATGAGGAATTCTTAATCTCAGGAAACAAACTGAGGGTTGCTGGAGTGGGGGGTGGGGTGGGAGGGATGGGGTGACTGGGTGATGGACACTGGGGAGGGTATGTGTTCTGGTAAGCGCTGTGAATTGTGCAAGACTGTTGAATCTCAGATCTGTACCTCTGAAACAAATAATGCAATATATGTTAAGAAAGAAAAAAAGAAGAAGAAGAATGTAGCAGGAGGGGAAGAATGAAGGGGGGGAAATCGGAGGGGGAGAAGAACCATGAGAGACGATGGACTCTGAAAAACAAACTGAGGGTTCTAGAGGGGAGGGGGTTGGGAGGATGGGTTAGCCTCGTGATGGGTATTGAGGAGGGCACGTTCTGCATGGAGCACTGGGTGTTATGCACAAACAATGAATCATGGAACACTATATCTAAAACTAATGATGTAATGTATGGGGATTAACATAACAATAAAAAATTAAAAAAAAAAAAGATGGTTTCCTTGGTTCTAAGATTTGCAAGTTTTACTATTACATGCCGGGTTGTTGGCCTGTTTTCCTTGATCTTAGGAGGGGTCCTCTCTGCCTCTAGGACTCGAATGTTTGTTTCATTCTCCAGATTAGGGAAGTTCTCAGCTACGATTTGCTCAAATACATCTTCTAGTCCTCTTTCTCTCTCCACTCCCTCTGGGATTCCAATGATTCTGACATTGGAACGCCTCATGGTGTCACTTATTTCTCTGATTCTATTTTCATGGATTCTGAGTTGTTTTTCCCTGGCCTCCTCTTTTCCCTTTTTATCTATTATATTGTCTTCCAGGTCGCTTATTTTCTCTTCTGTCTCAGTTACCCTAGCTGTTAGATTATCTAGATTGGATTGGATCTCACTGATAGCATTTTTAAGTTCTGCCAATTCCCCTTTTATTTCTGCCCTTAGAGACTCTATGTTGCCATTAATTGATTTCTCCATTCTAGCCATTGTCTTCACAATTGCTAGCCTGAATTCCATCTCTGACATCTTGGTTATATCTGCATCCATTTGTAAATCTGCAGCATAAGTCATAATCTCTGAGTCTTTTCTGCTTTGGGGGCTCCTCCTCCTAGTCATTCTGTTGATGGGTGTTTGAGGGAATGTATAGAGTCCAAATTATTGACCAGAACCCAAGCAAGATGCACCTGTTTTCTTGGGACCTTAGGGTTGCTGGCCTCTTGTTTTCCCAGCCTGTCTTCTGCGGGAGGGGCCTGCCGTGCTGTTACTCAGGCAACCCTGTTTGGGCGGAGTTGCCCTGCGCCCCTGTGGCGGGGGATGGGCTCAGTGGGAATCAGTCTTTGGGGCTTTTGTTCTCTGGCGCCTTTCCCTGGCGGCTTTCCACGTCTCTTCCGCGAGTCAGAGCAGAAGAGACCGTTTCCAACCCTCTGCCTCAGAGCAGAGAGACCGCAGTCTGTTCTTCAGTGAGCTCTCCAGGCCACACCATCTCCGTTTCTGTCCGTGCTGCTATAAACTGCAGCGGCCTGGGTTGTGCGCCCCTCCGCAGCGCTCCCAGTCCTGCCTCCAGGTCGGGGCCCGTCTCTGCCCTTTGTGCTTCTAAAACCACCAGCCGCTCCCAGTTCACGTGGGTGCGACTCCGCCGCTCAGGGTTTCCACCCCCGGGGGTTGCAGTTCACTGGCGGGACCCGGCGCACCGGGTTTCTGTCTTGGAGGCTGCAGGTCGTGTGCGCGCGACCCCGCCGGTCTGGTCCTCCACCCCGGGGGCTGCCCTAAAGTCCTTTCCCGACGCTACCGGTCTGCGAGTCTGTGCCCTGTCCGCAGCGCGCGAGGCTGTCACTCACCGGCGGTGTAGGATCCCCACGGCCAGGCACCCTCCCGCCGCCGTTTATCCTCTGATATCTGCCCGCAGGATCACAGCTCTCCGCTTCATACCTCAAAACCAACCGCCTGCGATATTCTGTTTGTAGAGATCCAGATCTTCTTACATCTCAGGCTGGTTTCGTGGGTGCTCAGAGTGGTCTGGTAGATATCCAGCTCAATTCCGGGGACCAGTTGAAATAGGGTCCCCTACTCCTCCGCCATCTTTCCCCTCCTCCTCCAAGAAAAAGACATATAGAAGTCTGGTCTCCTCAGGGTCCTTTAGAAACGCACCTCGCAATCCTCCTCGGGAGACAGGGCACTGGGGTTGCCAAGGGGACCTGAAATACCGGTTTGCCACAGTCCTGAACTAATCGGCTCCCAGGGCCAAGAGGGGAGAAGGTGTCAGTCACTCAAACCCTGCCTTGGCTTCGATTCAACATAACCAGTTATTTGGGGAGAAGGACCTGTGGAAAATCCAAGCTCTCTCAATGACAGATTGGATTAAGCAGTTTATTCTGAAAGGATATTACTCATAAACAGCCAGATGGAGGAGATGCATACGGCAACTAGTGGGGAAAGCTCCATGCCCTCTTCAGGTGTGCCCCGTTCTATCATCTTATTCCATAAAGTGTGACCTGTGTCACTACTGATGTATCCACAGCTAATACATTGACAATAACCCTGGTCACAGACACAGTCTCCTCTCTCTGAACCAGCTACACATGAACTTGGACTGGATCCTACAGACTCTCCCTGACAACGACCCCCACACCCTCCTCCTCTTCTCTCTGCTCCCGTGTCCCTCAGGCTTCAGTCTCTCCCTCTGGCTCTTCAGAACTGAACTCTGTCTCCACATAGGATTTCAGAGGAAACTGGAAATGATCTTGCTGTGGTTTCCAGTCTCCAGGGTCCATCTCTAGGCAGGAGAGAGACCAGGAAACCAAGGTGCATGAAACCCCTCATATTCTCCTTCCTGCTCTTACCCCCACTCCCTGCTCTGGTTTTCTGCCCCCCAACACTCCCAGTCAGTCCTTTTACTTTAAAAATAAACTTCTTACATTTTTTTCTCTAAAAAGGATATTTTACCCAAACTTTAAGTATTTGCACATGTAATCTATAGATTCTTTTTCCTCCTTCAGAATTAACTGATGCTGCACCCACATTGAGCTTGAGCAAATCCACAGAGATAAGATGGGTTGCACATTTCAAAATATGTCATTCTTTTTCTTCTGCCCCAAATCTGTGTTTCCTAAGGACTCTCCAGACAGTACATTCATCCCAGAAACATATTCTTCTGGTCCCTGAGTCCCATGCTTTAGACTTTTTCCCCTTTAAAGTCACCACTATCCTCTGGTCACCCCAGGTAGACACCTGGAGACACAGAGGACTGTGGAGAACAGCGGGGTGCGGGGGCAAAAAGGAGGGCTGTGTGCTCACCCCCGCCCTGTGATCCCTGACACCTGGACACCCTGCAGCTATGGTTCTTGTGTCTGCAGAGATAGAAATGGACAGATTTCTGTGACTCAGCAAGGTTCAGTGAGTTGTTAATGGGTCTGTTCTCACATGAGTGCTCACTGCCTAAGTCCTGCTTCTTCAATGTTAGATGTGACTGTGCGTGTGACCTCCCCACTGGGACACCTGGCATCACGCTCCCTCCCCACTAAAGCAGGTTCTGTCTCTTCTTCATCCCAAGGTGATCTGCGGCTCCCACCAGGATGCTGATGAGGCTGTAGATACTAAGGTTTTGGGGACACTCAGATGAAGAAGATCCTTCTCACAAAGGCATTGAAGGAGTTCATAGAGTTGTAGGCGAGCTTGTCCCCACATTTGGGTGTCAGGAAGACAACTCTGGGGCCCCTCCATCGCTGGCCTGGGGTCCTTCCCTCCTTACCCTTCTGTCTGCACAGGTGAGGGGTGAGGATATTTCGAAATGACTCATCAGTGGCACCTTCCCTTTTCCTTATTTCCATCCCCTAGTCCAGTGTCAGTACTTTGTTCTGGCTTCAAATACCACTTAGATATGAGCAAGAGAGGCTGTGGTGACCACAAAGTCTGTCAGGGCGGCCTGCCCTGAGCTAGCCTGGACTCTGTCTATACTTCCCCGAGTGACCTCACTCCCCCTGGGTCTCCATCCATGAACATGGATTCAGTCCTGGCCACATCTCCTCCCAGAGCAACTGCTGACCCTCCTTCCATCATGCCTCCTTTCTAGGTCTCTCTGTCACTTAATTAATTAAAATTAGAGCATCCCAGGAGGGGACACTTTCCCTGACCACAGCCCCACATCCATCCCACTGCCCCTGCCCTTCCTCTTCAGCTCCTCCTGAGGCTCATGAGAGGGGGCAGAGTTGGGGCCTTGCTGAGCCCATCCCTGTAATTTCCCCAATAAAGCCTGAGAGGTTGGGACACAACAGGACATTCTGGTGTTGTGTCTACACTTGTTGTCAAGTGAGGAAGATCACGCCTCCTCAGTATGGATTTTTGGGACTGTGGATGCTCTGAGTCATTTCAGGGAGCAGGGGTGCCCCCCAGACATTAACAGTCACCCTCATCCTGTCTCCACCCAGTGACTAGTAACCACTGATCTGCTTTCAGTCCCTACAGATTGATTTACTGTACACATATTTTACATAATGAAATTATGTAACACGGAGCCCTGTGGGAATAGCTTATTTCATTTGATTTTTTTCACATAATGATTCAGAAACTCATCCATATCATCCATATCATCATTTCCATGACATTCCACAGTTTGTCTATCCATCCATCAGTTGGTGGACATTTGGGTTATTTACATTTTTTCGCAATTAACCATACTGTTGCCATAAACAACATTATACATATTTCTATGTGTGCATATGTGTTCATTTTTCTTGGATGTAAAAATATTTAGAACTTCTGGATCATATGGTGATTTGATGACATACCTTTTGAGCAACTGTCAGATTGTTTCCCAAAATGGCTGCAAGGTGACATATTTATCAAGGCTGTATGAGGGTCCATTTGTCCCACTTCCCAGCCACCAATTGTTGTTATATGTCTTTTTGACTATGGCCATGCTACTGGAATAAATTAGTACCACATTGTGGTTTTGTACCTTTTCCTAATAAGTAACATTTCAATATTTTTTCAAGTTCTGTATAGATTTTTTTTCAAACTGTGAGCAGCCATAAGTTAAAAATGGTGAAGAATATTACCCATGTGATAGTTAATCCATGTAGAGGGCAAACTGTATCCAGAGTGCTAAGTACTAATCTCGTGCATGCGTGTGCACACACACACACTCTCTCTCTTTCTCTCTCTGTGTTAAAGAATTAGAAATTGAGGGGCACCTGGGTGGTTCAGTCATTATGCATCTGACTTCAGCTCAGGTCATGATCCCAGGGTCCTGGGATCTAGCCCTGCATCGGGCTCCCTGCTCCGCGGGAAGCCTGCTTCTCCCTCTCCCACTCCCCCTGCTTGTGTTCCCTCTCTCGCTGTATCTCTCTCTGTCAAATAAATAAGTAAAATCTTTAAAAAAAAAAAAGAATTAGAAATTGAGACATTTGAACTCAGATTTGTCTGATGCCAGCATCCATATTATCAACAACAATGGTATATGATGTTCTTAAACCAATGCACATAGCTATATGACAAACATGAAAACCAAAATTCTTCCAAAATTTCCCCTAAATATTTGTTGAGTCTTTCAAGAATGCTGAGTTAGAAAATGATCTAGTGGTCAGAAAACTCCCTTCTGGGAAAGGTGAGCATCCTGGGCAGGAGCTTTGGCCTCACAGAACAGGGTATCAGCAGATTCTGTGATGTGGCATGTGAAGGGGGACCATCAATTCTGCCCTTTCCAAGAAAGCCCTGGGCTTGGGGAACACATGTCAAGTGTAACGGGAGCAGGGCCTTGTCTAGGGGTCTGACACACTGATAAGCCATACTGTCTCTTCCAGGGACCTCTTCCTTCACCAGGAAGGCAAAGGCTGAAGTGAATAAAAACTCCTGTTCAAAGAGTGCTTTATGGGATCTGAATCCTGGGCTCCCACTGAAACTGGCAGTGATACCTCAGGTCACTGTACTTCGGAGAGGTACTGCTCACTGGGAACACTGGAACTTCCCTGTCAGCCTCACTTTCAGACTGGTGACAACCCAAATGAAGACAGACCTGCATCCAAACTCACAAAGGTTAAAGCTAACCCTGATGACATCTGCTGGGGATCAGAGTTAGAAGGTGCAGTCCTGCTAATTCAGTTAAAATTGGATAATTCCCTGTGGTTCCTCAGATGTCTTCCTTTAGGCCCCCAACTAGGGTGATCCATGGTGACCAGTGGGTCATGGCTCCAGGACCAGAGCACTCCTGCGGATCACAGGCTCCTGCATCCAGCAAGGAGCTGTCTTGAGAAGCAATGGTTCTCTGCTATCCAAGACTGGAAATTTCTCAGGACTTTACTTTGAACAAGTTTATTTTCATCCAGAAACAATTATAAATCTCTTCCCATTAAAAATAAGTCTTTAAAAAAAAAAAATAAAAAATAAATAAATAAATAAATAAAAATAAGTCTTTCCACTTCTTATTTCAGCTCCATGTGTGCTTGTTGTTCCAGCCCCTGAAGAGGTGCTGTGGGAGGGGAAAAAGGATGGAGCAGGTGCAGGCCTGGGGACAGGTGTCTGTATGGGGCTGGGGCTGAGGGTGGGGAGTAGGGCCCAAGACACCTCATCAGCATGAGTGGAGTCTAATTTGGAATTTGCAGAAGAAGTAGGAATGGGAGAGATGGAGGCACATGGATCTGAATGCTCCAGGGAGAGCAGAGTTTAACACTGGAACATTGGTCATTAAATAAATGGGAAATTGCAGGTGTCCTTTGCCTGTATGACAAGTGGGGAAGAGTGCCAGGAGGAGCCCTTGGAGGTGACCTTCAGGAGCTGAAGGGGCAGGTGGAGACCAGGGCAGCAGGTAGATCATACCTAGAGGGCCATCTAGAGCCTGAGGGGGACTTCTGCTGTGCTGACAGCAGGGCATGTCCTCCCTTAGGGACCATGTCCTCCCACAGGAGGAGTTCCATGATCCCACCCTTCATTAACATAAATGCATAAGGGAGGGTCAGTGGGTTAGCACCTGAGGAGGCCAAAATAAGGAACTGAGAGGTGTATGGTGGTGAAGCGTTGCAGCCTAGTGAGGAGCCCTGGGGTAAGGGATCCCTCCCATTTGTGAGGAGCGGGCAGTGGAAATGGCAATGGTCAAAGAGGCCCTGCCTCTCTCCCAGGCAGGAGGCTAACATTGCCTTTCAGGTACCCTGCAACATGCACCAGGGCCGGGCCAGCAGGGGGTGGTATGGGCACATGTCTGAGCCACAAGCAGGAGACAGGACCTGTGGACCAAGAACCAGGCTGTTTTGCTGGTGCCCTCTGCTCAGGGTGCTTGTGTGTGGTCTCAGCAGGTGCTTCCTCCCAGGACTCTCCCCAGGGATGAAGTCAACCTCCATCCTCCAGTCTGAGGCATGAACTAAGCTCCAGCACCAAGACTCAGGGGGAAGCTGGGCAGTCACTGGGTGGACCCCATTTGCATGGACAGCCCCTCCAGTGGCAGAGGGTGGAGGAGAAAAGGAGGCCTGGGGCAGCCCAGCCCACTGGGGGTTGAAGAGTCTGTTACCTTGACCTGGACTCCTGTGCTCCTCATCCTCCTCTCTCACTACACAGGTAGGGAGGGTCCTCGGACACACAGTGAAGACTCCCAGCCTGAATTAACCCATCTAGATCAGAGCCTGAGAAATTTTATCATGGTCCTGCACCCATCACCCATGAGTGTGTGTGTTTGCAGGTTCCCTGTCCCAGCCTGTCCTGACCCAGCCTCCCTCCCTCTCTGCATCTCTGGGATCATCAGCCAGACTCACCTGCACCCTGAGCAGTGGGTTCAATATTGGCTGCTACTACATACACTGGCAACAACAAAAGCCAGGGAGCCCTCCATGGTTTCTCCTGTACTATTACTCAGACTCAAATAAGCACCAGGGCTCCAGGCGCCCCAGCCACTTCTCTCGATCCAAAGATACTTCAGACAATGCAGGGCTTCTGCTCATCTTGGGGCTGCAGCTTGAGGACGAGGCTGACTATTACAGTCTGATTGGACACAGTAATGCTTCTCACAGTGACACAGGCAGATGGGATGTGGTACAGAAACCTCCATCTGTTTGGAGTCTTGTTTCATGGCAATTTAAAACTTATAAAATAAGTTGTATATACACAACTGTACCAGTAAGTATCACCTGGTTGATAATATATTTACCATCAACTACCCATTCAATGTTTCTGTGGCTTTCAGGAAAAACAAAACAAAAATGAGAAGTGAATAGTGTCATGATAATGCTGATGTTGCTTGTTTATTCATCTGGGACATAGCCAGGCCTGTGTAGTTGCTCTTTTTCTCCTGAAATGAGGGAAATGATCCTTCTTTGATTTCATCCTCCTCAGAGGTCATGGACCATCCCAGAGGGTGGACAGTCCACAGCATGGCCTCTGCCCTTCCGGGGGTCAGAGCAGAGACCTTTCCCCTGCATAAAAAGGGTTAATGGCCCCAGGCCTGGCACTGGGGCTCAGAAGCAGAGTTTGGTTCATCTGTACCAGGGCCTGGGCTCCCCTTCTCCTCACCCTGCTTGTTGACTGCACCGGTGATTTCCAAATACCCCTGAATAGCAAAATAATACCAGTTTGTGATCCACTGCATCAAATAAATATTCTCCACTATTAGGCATCCTTTGCTTTAAATTATGCTTATGCCATTCACTGGATGGAAGCTCAGATGAGATAAAACAGAAAGATGTATGTCATTCAACAAGACTTTGACTTCTGATTCACTAAATTGTTAAGAGTTCTGCTCTCATGTTAGTCCTCCCTGCCTAATACAAATCCCCCTACAGGGAAGAGGTCTTCGACACCTGCCCTTTAAATCCAGAATCAGCTTCATGGAGAACCATCCTTCAGGAGAAGACATAAGATGAACAAAGGGATATTTGGTCTCATTTTTGGCCACACACACACACACACACACACACATCACAGAGCTCTCCTCTCTCTGAGTGTATATTTTATTGGCCTCTGCAGTTTCCAGTCTTCTCAGTCCTTCCGGAAGTCAGGCTCACCCTGTGCTCACCCAGCCATCCTCAGTGTCACAATCTCCAGGAGGCAGAATCCCGTTAGCAGCTAACACTGGTGACATCGAGTGTCACTGGGGTCCTATCACCAGGGCAGCCAGGATGTGCTCTGAGCACCTGCTATCATGGGAAGAGGCTGATGCTCAGGAATCCCAGGAGGAGTCTCTGTCCATCTGGACAGCTCAGACACGGACCATCTTCAAGCTCCAGTCAGTGTCTGAGGCTGATCAGTACATTGATTCTGAGACTGCAGCCTCAGGGCAGTTCCCATGGTGCTCAAGACTCACGGGGATGTGGGACAAAACTTCCCTGTGCTCTCAAGGCTGGGCTGTCACTCCTTCATTCACCACTGCCACCCCTCCTGCTAGGCTGGGACTCTGCTGAAAATTCTGTCCTAATTGAAGGCCACAGGGCTATGACCTCAGGGACACAGTTCCTCTTATTTCCACCTCTCCACCACTCAGATGTGGGGCCTTTGAGAGGATCTTCTAGGCCCAGTTGGCCTTGGTAATTATATATATATATATAGTGATGGGTGGCTGAATGAGCAATAGCTCTATCCTGAACATGCTGGACACAAGACACAGAGACCAGATTTGTGCCCACCCAAGACAAGTGTGACCTGTAATTGGCTCCATCCTGGAAAGTCTGTCTGTGTTTGGTAATTCCATCAGTGTGAGGGCTCTAAGATTCAAAGGAACCGGCCCTCATGGGGTCCACTGGGTACCATGTCATGGTTTTCTAACTGCAGATCTAGATCCATGATACAAAACTAATGAAAATAATGATGATGATGATGACAATAATAATAATAATAGTAAATCAAATGATTCAGATCGAGGTTTATAAAAACCTATTCAACCAAGAATGGAAGACATTACTTTCCATTGTTTTTCCATCCATTTTTTCAACCACATTTTCTACCCATATTCTCTCTACAATAAGCACAGATTTATAAAAGTATATGAGTGATTGTACCTGCATTTTCAACTTGACATTGTCATTGACTTTATTTTTTTTTAAAGATTTTATTAATTTTTTGACAGAGAGAGAGACAGTGAGAGAGGGAACACAAGCAGGGGGAGTGGAAGACGGAGAAACAGGCTTCCCGCAGAGCAGGGAGCCCGATGCGGGACTCGATCCCAGGATCCTGGGATCATGACCTGAGCCAAGCGCAGACGCTTAACAACTGAACCACCCAGGCACCCTGCGATTAACTTTAAATCAATCTTAATGAGTTGAATTTTGTTTCAGTAACATACATGCATTTTAAGTACACTGTAGGCTAAGGCATGACTGATACATAAGCTCTATCACTGGGTGCCTGTCAGAGCATCTGCAACTGTCACTCTTTCCCTCCTAGAACTTCCAGCATTTGCCCCTTCTGCTCTGAGGTCAATGCCACACACAGGCTCACGTGGCAGGGCTCCTGCACACTTGTGTCTGTGTGCTGGGAGAACAGATCTTAGGAGGAAACCACTGCCCACAGTGTGTGGAGCACTGTTGTTTCAAGCAGGTGGAAACAGTGACAGGTGACAAAGATGTGCAGTGTGTAAGCCTCTAGGAATGCACAGAACGGCTTCTACCCACAATCTGGGGAGAATCATTCCCTGTCTCCTCAGTGCTATGGGGATCTTAGAGGAAGGAGAGCTTGGAAACCAGGGAGGACTCACACAAGAGGGAAGACACAGCATCCTGACAGAAGGGACCATGTGTCCCTGGGGTCCTGTCACTGTTCTGGACTCGATCCTGATCTAGAGGAGTTTGTGTAGAGACACCATCTCAGTCCTGACCCAGGAACTACCAAGGGAGCTGTGGACAGACTCACCCTGAATAATCTGAGTAGAGCATAAAGTCTGTCCTGATGTAATGGGAGGCCACATAAGGGGACACATGGCTGGGCCCAAATGCAGGGGAAAGAGATCAGAGCAGTGGGGAGGCAGGAGTCGTGTTTGATGGGCTCTGGTCACCATTTCACACAAAGGTATGTCTGGATCTGACACCGGGGGGGCAATCAGGGCCAGTTTCTGAGAGGTCAGGGGTGATCATAGCTGGGACCTGCCACCGGACACTGCTTTGCCCTCTGCTCAGGCCTCAGAGCTGTGACCACCTTACCACCTGGCCCCACACAGCCCTTCCCCTGCCCATCCCCCTACATCATCAGACAGAAGGACTTGACCCAGGTCCAATGAAGTGTCAGAAAGTTGGGGTCTCATTTGCATGTTTGGGCCCTCCCTCTCTCAGAGGATGAAGAGGGGAAGGAAGAGATGAGGGGAGGCTCTGCTCAGCTGTGACCCACAGAAAGCAGGATCAATGATGGTCTCCACCATGGCCTGGTTACCTCTCCTCCTCACCCTCCTCACTCACTGCACAGGTGACTGGATGTGGGGATAGGAGAAGTGGCCCTGGGAGGACACATGGGACCCTGCTTCCTCCTCTTATCTCCAGACCCCAGCACCATGCGGTCTCTCTCTCCCCCTTCCAGGGTCCCGGGCCCAGTATGTGATGATTCAGCCGCCCTCAGTTTCTGGGGCCCTAGGCCAGAGTGTCACCATCTCCTGCAAAGGAATCCCTGAAAACATTGAAATTGATAACTATGTGAGCTGGTACCAACAACTCCCAGGAAAGGCACCCAAAATCCTCAACTATGATGATGATAACAGAAACTCTGGGGTCCCCAACCGATTCTCTAGTTCCAAGTCAGGCAGCTCAGCCTCCCTGACCATCACTGGACTCCAGGCTGAGGATGAGGGTGATTATTACTGCCAGTCCTATGATCTCAGCTTCGATGCTCACACAGTGCTCTGTGCCTGTGGGGAAGTGAGAGAAAATCTGCTGTCCCCTTGACGATGGGGTTTCCTATGCAGCCCTACTCCTTGGGGGTCAGCTGGTTCCTTTGGTTGCTTGGTACAAGCTGGAGTCTGAGACACACTCTAGGGAACTTTGTCTACAAAATCTGTCCCCATTCTCTTTTTTTTATTATGTGCAGTTAGCCAACATATAGTATATCATTCGTTTTTGATGTAGTGTTGAACGATACATTAGTTGTGTATAACACCCAGTGCTCATCACAACACCTGCCTTCCTTAATACACACCACCCAGTTACCCCACCCCCCCACCCCCCTCCTTCTTTTACCCTCCGTTTTTTTCCCAGAGTCCAGAGTCTCTCATGGTTTGTCTCCCTCTCTGATTTCTTTCCATTCAGTTTTTCCTCTCTTTACCTGTGGATCCTCCATGCTATTCCTTATGTTCCACATATGAGTGAAACCATATGATAATTGTCTTTCTCTGCTTGACTTATTTTACTTAGCATAATCCCCTCCAGTTCCATCCATATTGATGCAAATGTTACGTATTTATCCTTTCTGATGGCTGAATAATATTCCATTGTGTATATATACACCCCATCTTCTTTATTCATTCATCTGTTGAAGGGCATCTCAGCTCCTTCTACAGTTTGGCTATTGTGGACATTGCTGCTATAAACATTGGGGTGCATGTGCCCCTTTCTTTCACTACATCTGTATCATTGGGGTAAATACCTAGTAGTGCAATTGCTGGGTTGTAGGGTAGCTCTATTTTTACCTTTTTGAGGAAACTCCATACTGGTTTCCAGAATGGCTGTACCAGCTTGCATTCACACCAACAGTGTAGGAGGATTCCATTTTCTCTGCATCCACCCCAATATCTGTGGTTTCCTGCCTTGTTAATTTTTGCCATTCTAACTGGTGGAAGGTGGTATCTCATTGTGGTTTTGATTTGTATTTACCTGATGGCTAGTGATGTTGAGCATTTTTTCATGTATCTCTTAGCCATTTGTATGTTTTCTTTGGATAAGTGTCTGTTCAAATCTTCTGCCCATTTCTTGACTGGATTATTTGTTTTTTGGGTGTTTAGTTTGAGAAGATGTTATAGATCATGTATACCAGCCCTTTATCTGTAATGTCATTTGTAAATATCTTCTCCCATTCTGTGGTTTGCCTCTTAGTTTTGTTGACTGTTTCTTTTGCTGTGCAGAAGCTTTTTTATCTTGAGAAGTCCCAAAAGTTCATTTTTGCTTTTGTTTCCCTTGCCTTTAGAGGTGTATCTTGGCAAAAGTTGCTGCGGTCAGTGTTGAAGAGGTTACTGCCTATGTTCTCCTCTAGGATTCTGAAGGATTCCTGTCTCACATTGAGGTCTTTCATCCATTTTGAGTCTATTTTTGTGTGTGGTGTAAGAGAATGGTCAAGTTTCATTCTTCTGTATATAGCTGTCCAATTTTCCCAGCACCATTTATTGAAGAGACCGTCTTTTTTCCATTGGATATTTTTTCCCTTGCTTTGTCGAAGATTAGTTGACCATAGAGTTGAGGGTCCATTTCTGGGCTCTCTATTCTGTTCCATTGATCTATGTGTCTGTTTTTGTGCCAATACCATACTGTCTTGGTGATCACAGCTTTGTCAAATAGCATGAAATCAGGCAACATGATGTCCCCAGCTTTGTTTTTCTTTTTCAACATTCACTTGGTGAACCGGGGTCTTTTCTGGTTCCATACAAATTTTAGAATTTTTTGTTCCAACTCTTTGGAAAATGCCAACGGTATTTTAATAGGGATGGCGTTGAAAGAGTAGATTGCTCTGAGTAGCATAGATATTTTTAAATGTTTATTCTTCCAATCCATGACAATGGGATGTTTTTCCATCTTTTTGTGTCTTCCTCAATTTCTTTCATAAATGTTCTCTAGTTTCTAGAGTATAGATCTTTTACCTCTTCGGTTAGGTTTATTCCTGGTTATCTTATGGGTTTTGGTGCTACCATAAATGGAATCAATTCCTTAATTTCTCTTTCTTCAGTCACATTGTTAGTGTATATAAATGCAACTGATTTCTGTGCATTGATTTTGTATCCTGCAACATTGCTGAATTAATTGTATAAGTTCTAGAACTTTGGGAGCAGAATCCTTTGGGTTTTCCACAAAAAGTATCATGTCATCTGTGAAGAGAGAATTTGACTTCTTCTTTGCCAACTTGAATGCTTTTTATTTCTTTTTGTTGTCTGATTGCTGAGGCTAGGAATTCTAGTACTATGTTGAACAATAATGGTGATAGTGGGCATCACTGTCGTGTTCCTGACCTTAAGGGAAAAGCTCTCAGTTTTTCCCCACTGAGAATGATATTCGCTGTGGGCTTTCCATAGACAGCTTTTATGATAAAGAGGTATGTTCCCTCTATCCCTATATTTTGAACAGTTTTAATCAGGAAAGGATGCTGTATTTTGTCAAATCCTTTTTCTGCATCAATTGAGAGGATCATACTTTTCTTGCCTTTACTTTTATTAACGTGTTCTATCATGTTGATTGATTTCCGAATGTTGAACCACCCTTGCATCCTTGGAATAAATCCCTACCTGGTCCTGGTTGTGGTGAATAATCCTTTTAATGTTCTCTTGGATCCTATTGGCTAAGATCTTGGTGAGTATTTTGACATCCATGTCCATCAGGGTTATTGGTCTGTAATTCTCCTTTTTGATGGGGTCTTTGTCTGGTTTGGGGATCAGGGTAATGCTGGCCTCATAGAACGAGTTTGGATGTTTTCCTTCTGTTTCTATTTTTTGAAACAGCTTCAGTAGAATAGGTATTATTTCTTCTTTAAATGTTTGGTAGAATTCCCCTAGGAAGCCATCTGGTCCTAGAGTCTTATTTGTTGGGAGGTTTTTAATTACTGCTTCGATTTCTTTGCTGGTTATTGATCTATTCAGATTGTTTCTTTTCCTGTTTCAGAATTGGTAGTTTATAAGATTCCAAGAAGGCATCGCTTTCTTCCTTATTGCTTAATTTGGTGGCATATAGGTGCTGGTAATAATATCTAATAATTGTTTCTATTTCCTCGGTGTTAGTTGTGATCTCTCCCCACCCATTCATAATTTTATTAATTTGGGTCCTTTCCCTTTTCTTTCTTTTTATTCTTTTTTTAATTAACATATACTGTATTATTTGTTTCAGGGGTACAGGTCTGTGATTCATCACTCTTACACAATTCACAGCACGCACCATAACACTTAACCTCCCCAATGTCCATCACCCAACCACCCCATCTCTCCCACAGCCCCACCACTCCAGCAACCCTGTTTGTTTCCTGAGATTAAGAGTCCCTTATGGTTTGTCTCCCTCTCTGATTTTGTCCCATTTCATTTTTTCCTCTCTTCCCCCATGATCCTCTGCCTTGTTTCTTAAATTCCACATATCAGCGAGAGCATATGATAATTGTCTTTCTCTGATTGACTTATTTCACTTAGCATCATACCCTCTAGTTCCATCCACGTCATTGCAAATGACAAGATTTCATTTTTTGATGGCTGCATAATATTCCATATATACCACATCTTCTTTATCCATTCATCTGTTGATGGACATCAAGGCTCTTTCCATAGTTTGGCTATTGTGGACATTGCTGCTATAAACATTGGGGTGCATGTGCCCCTTCAGAGCACTACATTTGTATCATGGGGGTAAATACCCAGTAGTGCAATTGCTGGATCGTAGGGTAGCTCTATTTTCAACTTTTGAAGGAACCTCTGTACTGATTTCCAGAGTGGCTGCACCAGCTTGCTTTCCCACCAACAGTGTAGGAGGGTTCCCCCTACTCCACATCCTCGCCAACATCTGTCTTTTCCTGACGTGTTAATTTTAACCATTCTGACTGGTATGAGGTCGTATCTCATTTAGGTTTTTTTTTCTAAGATTTTATTTATTTATTCATGAGAGACAGAGAGAGAGAGAGAGAGAGGCAGAGGGAGAAGCAGGCTCCCAAGGAGCAGGGAGCCCGATGTGGGACTCGATCCCAGCACCCAAGGATCATGACGGGAGCCGAAGGCAGGCGCTTAACCATCTGAGCCACCCAGGTGTCCCTCATTTAGGTTTTGATTTGGATTTCCCTGATGCCGAGTGATGTTGAGCACTTTTTCATATGTCTGTTGGCCATTTGGATGTCTTCTTTGGAAAAATGTCTGTTCATGTCTTCTGCCCATTTCTTGAGTGGATTATTCTTTGGGTGTTGAGTTTGATAAGTTCTTTATAGATTTTGGATACTAGCCTTTATCTGATATGTCATTTGCAAATAATTTCTCCCAATCTGTAGGTTGTCTTTTGGTTTTGTTGACTGTTTCCTTTGCTTTGCAAAACCTTTTTTCTTGATGAAGTCCCGGTAGTTCATTTTTGCCCTTGCTTCCCTTGCCTTTGGCGATGTTTCTAGGAAGAAGTTGCTGCAGCTGAGATCAAAGAGGTTGCTGCCTGTGTTCTCCTTTAGGATTTTGATGGACTCCTGTCTCACATTGAGGTCTTTCAACCATTTGGAGTCTATTTTTGTGTGTGGTGTAAGGAAATGGTCCAGTTTCATTCTTCTGCATGTGGCTGTCCAATTTTCCCAACACCATTTGTTGAAGAGCCAAGGAAACCATCTTAAGCGCAGTTAGGGGGAAGAGATTCCTTACATACAGAGGGAGGAACATCAGAATAACGTCAGACCTATCCACAGAGACCTGGCAAGCCAGAAAGGCCTGGCAAGACATATTCAGGGTACTAAATGAGAAGAACATGCAGCCAAGAATACTTTATCCGGCAAGGCTTTCATTTAGAATGGATGGAGAGATGCAGAGCTTCCACGACCGGCAGAAGTTGAAAGAATATGTGACCACTAAGCCGGCCCTGCAAGAAATATTAAGGGGGGTTCTATAAAAGGAGAAAGACCCCAAGAGTGATCTACAACAGAAATTTACAGGGACAATCTATAAAAACAACGTCTTCACAGGCAACATGATGACAATTAATTCATATCTTTCAATAATCACTCTCAACGTGAATGGCCTAAACGCTCCCATAAAATGGCACAGGGTTGCAGATTGGATAAAAAGACAGGACCCATCCATATGCTGTCTACAAGAGACTCATTTTGAACCTAAAGATACATCCAGACTGAAAGTGAAGGGATGGAGATCCATCTTCCATGCCAGCGGACCTCAAAAGAAAGCTGGGGTAGCAATTCTTATATCAGACAAATTAGATTTTAAACTAAAGTCTGTAATAAGAGACACAGAAGGACACTATATCATTCTTAAAGGGTCTATCCAACAAGAAGATCTAACAATCGTAAATATCTATGCCCCCAACATGGGAGCAGCCATCTACATAAGGCAACTGTTAACCAAAATAAAGAGTCATATTGATAACAATACGTTCATTGTAGGAGACCTCAATACTCCACTCTCAGCAATGGACAGATCATCTAAGCAGAAAATCAACAAGGAAACAAGAGCTTTGAATGATACATTGGACCAGATGGACCTCATAGATATTTACAGAACATTCCACCCTAAAACAACAGAATACTCATTCTTCTCGAGCGCACATGGAACTGTCTCCAGAATAGACCATATACTGGGTCACAAATCAGGTCTCAACCGATACCAAAAGATTGAGATTATTCCCTGCATATTCTCAAACCACAATGCTCTAAAACTGGAACTCAATCACAAGAAAAAATTTGGCAGAAATTCAAACACTTGGAAGCTAAAGACCACTCTGCTCAAGAATGTTTGGGTCAACCAAGAAATCAAAGAAGAACTTAAACAATTCATGGAAATCAATGAGAACGAAAACACATCAGTCCAAAACCTATGGGATACTGCAAAGGCGGTCCTAAGGGGGAAATACATAGCCATCCAAGCCTCACTCAAAAAAATGGAACAATCCCAAATTCACCAACTAACTCTACACCTTAAAGAACTAGAAAAAAAGCAACAAACGATGCCTAAGCCACGCATTACAAGAGAAATAATTAAAATTAGAGCAGAAATCAATGAATTAGAAACCAGAAACACAGTAGATCAGATCAACGAAACTAGGAGTTGGTTCTTTGAAAGAATTAATAAGATCGATAAAACACTGGCCAGACTTATTCAAAAGAAGAGAGAAAGGACCCAAAGTAATAAAATTATGAATGAAAG
>NW_022589849.1:33823-34677 GCF_004348235.1 Phoca vitulina
AATCCCCAAACCAGGCAAAGACCCCATCAAAAAGGAGAATTTCAGACCGATATCCCTGATGAATATGGATTCCAAAATCCTCAACAAAATCCTAGCTAATAGGATCCAACAATACATTAAAAGGATCATCCACCACGACCAAGTGGGATTTATCCCCGGGATGCAAGGGTGGTTCAACATTCGCAAATCAATCGATGTGATAGAACACGTTAATAAGAGGAGGGAGAAGAACCATATGGTCCTCTCAATTGATGCAGAAAAAGCATTTGACAAAATACAACATCCTTTCCTGATTAAAACTCTCCAGAGTATAGGGATAGAGGGAACATTCCTCAAGCTCATAAAATCCATCTATGAAAAACCCACAGCAAATATCATCCTCAATGGGGAAAAGCTGAGAGCCTTTCCCTTAAGATCAGGAACACATTGGGGTGCCTGGGTGGCTCAGTCATTGAGCGTCTGCCTTCGGCTCGGGTCATGATCCCGGGGTCCTGGGATCGAGCCACGCATCGGGCTCCCTGCTCCGCGGGAAGCCTGCTTCTCTCTCCCACTCCCCCTGCTTGTGTTCCCTCTCTCGCTGTGTCTCTCTCTGTCAAATAAACAAATAAAATCTTAAAAAAAAAAAAAAGATCAGGAACACATCAAGGGTGCCCACTCTCACCACTATTGTTCAACATAGTACTAGAAGTCCTAGCAACAGCAATCAGACAACAAAAAGAAATAAAAGGTATTCAAATTGGCAAAGAAGAAGTCAAACTCTCTCTTTTCGCAGACGACATGATACTTTCTGTGGAAAACCCAAAAGAGTCCACCCCCAAATTACTAGAACTTATCCAGCAATTCAGTAATGTGGC
>NW_022589849.1:34687-104456 GCF_004348235.1 Phoca vitulina
CTTGTTGGGTCCCTGCTGGAGGAGCAGTGGCCCGACTGTGCCGCGGATCACGGTTTATGGCAACCCCAAGCTGAGAGCCCGCGCCTCAGCTCTGTCTCTGCAGCCGGCTTCCCTGCTCCGATACCTGGCAGCTCTGCCACACTCAGGCACCCCCGGTCTTTCTGTGACCCCGAGGGTCCTGAGACCACACTGTCCCGCGAGGGTTCCACCCCCCGCTTAGCCACCAGAGCGACGTCCCTCAGCGGAGCCGACTTCTAAAAGTTCCGATTTTGTGCTCCGTGGCTCTATCACTTGCCAGAAGCGGCCGACAGAGGCCCCTCCCCCGCCATCTATCCTCCCGAATATCACCTCGGATTCACTTCTCCACACGTCCTACCTTCCAGAAAGTGCTCGCTTTTCTGTTCAGAGAGTTGCTGCTATTCTTTTCTTCAATCTCCTGTTGAGTTTGTAGGTGTTCAGAATGGTTTGATCCTCATCCAGCTGAATTCCTGGGACCAGACGAAATCCAGGTCTCCTAGTCCTCCGCCATCTTGCTCCGCCCTTGATTTTGCTTCTTTAATTGCATTTTCTAACACTTGAGAAATAATGTTGAAAATAATTGAAGTGAAGATTGAATTTCCCTGTTTCTGATCTTTGTGGAAATGGTCCCCTTCACTACACCGTGAACTGAGATGCTGGCCTCAGGACATCATCAGTGTGTGAGAGAGCGTGTGTATGACCATATTATAAAAGTATTTGTTTCTATTTTTATGTGGCTTTTATTAGGATTTGGTGTTAAATTTGGTCAAAGGTTCTTTCAAGACCAATTGGGGCAATATAATCATATCTCTTGATGTAATAATATGGTGTGTGATATTAAACTAGTTCTTATTATGTAACCCCCCTTGTATCATTGGAATAATCCACACTACATAATGGTGTGCCAATTTATTAACATGGTACTGATGTCTCTTTGTTAATATTTTATACACAATATTTGTATCAGTATTTAATGTTACTGGTCTGTATTTTTCCTTTTTTTTTTTAAAGATTTTATTCATTTATTTGACAGAGAGACAGCGAGAGAGGGAAGACAGCAGGGGGACTGGGAGAGGGAGAAGCGGGCTTCCTGCAGATCAGGGAGCCCGATGTGGGGCTCGATCCCAGGACCCCGGGATCATGACCTGAGCTGAAGGCAGATGCCCAACTGACTGAGCCACCCAGGTGCCCCTGTAATTTTCCTTTTAGTGAAATGTATTTGGAAGGTGTATTTATCAGTATCATAAGCTTTTTAAAAGGACTAAAAAATATTCCATCCTTCAATTTTATGAAAAAATATGAAGCAAAGAAATTGGAACCATTGGGGCTCCTGGGTGGCTCAGTCAGTTAAGCATCTGTCTTAGGCTCAGGTCATGATCTTGGGGTCCTGGGATTGAGCCCCATGTCATGCTCTCTGCTGAGTGGGGAGTCTGTTTCTCCCTCTCCCTCTCCCTCTGTGCTCTCTCTCTCTCTCTCAAATAAATAAATAAAATCTTAAAAAAAAAAGAAATCGGAATTATCTAATTTCAGAAGGTTTGTTAGATGTCCCCTGTGAAAACATCTGTATCTTACGCATTTCTGTGGAGTGCTTCTATAAAAGCATTTTCCTATTAAAATTAGTTTATTCATACAATGTATTCCTAGTAGAGCCAATTCTGTATCTTCTTAAGAAAGTATGCATTTAATCTATTTTTAATAAAAGTTATCTCTTATAAGTTGTTTTTTTTTTTCATTTTTGCATGTGAGATTAGCAGGGGGTGCTGTGGGACTGCCCTGTGGTCCCTACAGCTGCTCAGTGAGGTCCAGTCACTGAGGACATTCAGGCCTGGGGGCTCTGTGTGTGGTCTCAGCAGGTGCTTCCTCCCAGTGCTCTCCCCAGGGGGAGTCCAACCTCCATCCTCCTCAGTGGGTGGTGTGAGCTGAGCTCCAGCACCAGGGCTCAGGGAGGGGCTGGGCAGTCACTGGGTGAACCCCATTTGCATGGAGAGCCCCTCCTGTGGCAGAGGCTGGAGGAGAAAAGGAGGCCTGGGGCAGCTCAGCCCACTGTGGGGACCAAGGGCTGTATCACCATGGCCTGGACTCTGTTCGTCCTCATGCTCCTGTCTCACTGCACAGGTAGGAACAAGCCTCTGGACACAGGATGGCCCACATGTCACCCTTCCTGTCAACCCTGAGAAGTTTTTAGTTGTTTGTTTTTCATTTCTGGTACCATCACCCACGATAGTCTGTGTTTGCAGGCTCCCTGTCCCAGCCCATGCTGACCCAGCCACCCTCCCTCTCGGCATCTCCGGGAACAACGGCCAGACTCACCTGCACCTTCAGCAGTGGCTTCAATGTTGGCAGCTACCAAACATACTGGTACCAGCAGAAGCCAGGGAGCCCTCCCCGATATCTGCTGAGGTTTTACTCAGACTCCAATAAGCACCAGGGCTCCGGGGTCCCCAGCCGCTTCTCGGGCTCCAAAGACACCTCGGCCAATGCAGGGCTTCTGCTCATCTCGGGGCTGCAGGCTGAGGACGAGGCAGACTATTACTGTGCTATGTATCACAGCAGTGGGAGCAGCTATACTTATCCACAGTGTCTCAGACAACGAGGAAGTGAGACAAAAACCCCTGGGCCCACAGGCCTTGTCTCTAAGCCTCTTTTCTATGAGAAACTAATTTGGAGACACATTTGGGGGGGGGTGTCACTGTTCTGCAGAAAGATCTGTCACTAAACCAGGGAAAGAGAAACACTCATGTTTGAATGGAAAGTAAGCCAGCATAGGACATCCCCGGAAGACAGGGACCGATGGGGCATCAGACCCCAACTGCACATCCCCACGGGGTCTGGAGAGGATGAACAGGAATAAACTGTGTCTGCACCTGACCCTGCTGCCCAGCGAACATTCCTCCACGATCAGTTGTATCATCTTATTCCATAAAGTGTGACCTTGTGTCACTACTGATGTATCCACAGCTGATACATTGACAATAACCCTGCTCACAGACACAGTCTCCTCTCTCTGAACCAGCTACACGTGAACTTGGACCGGATCCTACAGACTCTCCCTGACAACAGCCCCTCACCCTCCTCCTCTTCTCTCTGCTCCTCTGTCCCCCAGGTTCAGTTTCTCCCTCTGGCTCTTCAGTCTGAACTCTGACTCCACGTGAGGATTTCAGAGGAAACTGGAAATGATCTTGTAATTTCCAGTCTTCTGGATCCATCTCTAGGGAAGAGAATGACCAGAAAGTAGGGCTGCATGAGAAACCCTTATACTCTCCTTCCTGTTTCTGTCACTTGACCAGACCTGGACTTCTGCTTGAGGGAATTGTTTACAGGTCTGCTCTCCAATGAGTTCTCACTGCCTAAATACATCCTCCCCCAGGGAAACAGTCTTTGAGATACTAGCCTTGAAATCCAGGATCCCTAGAGATGGAGAACTATCCCTAGGGGTGTGCAAAAACCATAAAAGGGACTTAGGGGCACTTGGCCTCATTTTTGGTCAAACACACACACACACACACACACACACACTCACCTCTTTCCTCCCTGGGGGTGTATAGTGCCCTGGACTCTGCAGTTTCTGGTCTTCTCTGTCCCTCCAGAGTCAGTGTCAACCTGTGCTCACCAGCTGTCCTCAGGTCACAATCTCCAGGAGGCAGAATTCCCATCAGCTGGAAACCCCAAGGACAAGTGTGACTGGGGTCCTGTCACCAGGGCAGCCAGGACATGCCCTGAACACCTGTTCTCCTGAGATGAAGCTGATGCTCAGGAATCCCAGGCGGAGTCTCTGTCCCATGGGTAGCTCAGCCCCCACCACCTCTGGGCTCCAGTCAGTGCCCGAGGCTGATCAGTACATTGATTCAGGGCCCCAGCCTCAGTGTGGCTCCCACCGAGTGCCAGTCCCATGGGAGACATGAGACACAAGCTCCCTGTGCTCTCAGGGCTTGGCTGTCACTCCCTCAGTCACCCCAGTGACACTTCCAGCCAGGCTGGACCTCTGCTGAAAAGTCATCTGCCCCAACCAGGGCCACAGGGCCTGTGACCTCAGGGACACATTCCCCCTTATCTCCATCTCTCCTCCACTCACATGAGGAAACTTTGACAGAAACTTCTGGGTCCAGGGGGCCTTGGGTAAGATAATTTGTTCTTCCAGTCATGGGTGGCTGGATGAGCAATTGCTCTACGCTGAACATGCGGGACACAAGTCACAGGGATTATCGGTGTACCTGTTCTGGAGAGGTCCGTCTATGTTTGGTAATTCCATCACTGAGATGGCTCTGAAATTCATAAGAACAGGCCTCCACGGGGTCCACTGGACACCAAATCAGAGCTTTCCTCCCGAAAGAACCAAACTGATGATACAAAACTTATGATAAATAAATAAATAAATAAATAAATAAATAAATAAATAACAGGGCCCAGGATCCTGGAGTGGAGCTGGTGAGAGCCAAGATCTGGTGGTTTTGAAGAGCAGCCTGAACAGCCCAGCTGAAAAGCCCTGCTTCCTTTACCTGAGATGTGACCATAACAGAGGTGAAGAAATCATTTCTGTCGACATTTTAAGTTCAGCAAGAAATATGGAAGTATACTTAGGAGAGGAGTACTGTGGAACCAGTAGGGGCAAGAATGTTTGTAGCAATCTGGATAAAGTGAAGATGAAAAGATTATTTTGTACAAAAAATACCTGACATTGGAGTCCTCCACACATGCTTGTAAAATAAAGTTGTTCTCCTTTGGTGAAAAGCAGTGTGTGTTCATCAGTAAAGTTGTGGTACACGAGGCGGGTTTCAGCAAATTCTTCAATAAGCTCTCCTGCTCCAGGATCAAGGATAGACCTGCAGAGGGTCCAAACACTCAGGGAGGCCATGGGGTCAAAGTTGTCACCTGGCGCTCAGCAATTGATGAATATGGTTAGATTTCAGCAGCAGGATATTATGGGCCTCTTCCTAGGCAATAAATATATATCTCCATGATTTTATTGATATTCTGTGAATTGTGTTCCCATTGGAGAGCAGCTTTAGTCAGCTTTGGGAAATACTGGATACAAACATATGACCGATCCGCAGTCATCATCTGCTTCAGGAGACTTAGACAAGCCTTTCCCTTTTAGAACTGGATAGACATCTGGAAATGTGACTGCAGACTTAAAAGCTTACATTGATAAAAGTCCGCAGCCACCTGGTGGAGAAAATATTACAAACCACAAAGAGTATAATATTGGGCCACAAAACCATTCTCTTCTTGAGAATGACCTCAGAAATGCAGTTTTTTTCTTTCCTACGAAGAAAGCAAGTAACAACTCAAATATAACCCACTCTGAGTTGCTGCCTTTTCTCCAGAATTTATGTAGAGGTTAACCATCTCTGTGTGGGACATAACAACAAGTCGCAGGAAAACCTCACTAAGGACGGTGAAGGTGTTGTTGGTGTTTGCAAAAGAAGAGTAACCTGTGTGCTCCCACTTGGAAAAGATTCTTACTAAAAATATGGAACTGATGGAAAAGAAACTTGTGGACTACATCGATCAGAGAATATATAAACTCCAGGAGTACATGGATACAACAATTGCTCTGTAAATGGACCTGCTACAGGATCCCTACTCTCTACCCCATGGGATGGCCCTAAGACAGTGGGACTCTGGAGAAAGACTTCCAAATGGAGAAAAATAAGTGCTCCACATGTAGGATGTACTGCAGATATTTATTACATATTTATTGCAAACCCTAAGCCCCCAAAGCTCAAAGCAAGTATTTAATATCATTTGAGGATCATCATCCTACTTACATCACGTGACCTCAGTGTTAATTTTAACTGCACTTGTTACTGTCAATCCAGTATGCACACTAAGATTAACATGATGGGGTCATCAATTATTTTTGTTTGCCATACTGTTTACTCTTACAGAAATTTATGTGTATTTCTGGGTTAAGTATTTAAAAAATGTTAAAGATTTTTAATGCAATTCATTGAGACTGTGTTGTATGATGTGTTTGCTAGAAGTACATTTTTTATTTATAAAGGGGTTTATTTTATAGTCTTAGGGGTATGACAAGTAATGCTTAGAGTATTTGATAATTTTTCTCTTTCTAATTGATTTTTCATGGAAAATTGGATGCTTAAGACTTAAAAACCTCTCACTCAGATCACTAATTTACATTTTCAATACACTGTAGTGGGAAGTTGGAAAGTACAAATAAGAACTGGCTTATTCCTTGTTGGGATTATTACTTTAGATTTAGTGTTTGATGTAAAATGGGAGAATTCATCTTGTTTTAGCTCAGTAAACACAGAAAGTATAAGGAACTCTCCTTTTCTGAGCTGCTACAGGTAATTTCCAGAGGCCTTGTCCAGTATGTTTAAGTGTGAAGTGTTGTGGTTGTACACAGAATGATTGAGGGGTGTGAATCAGAAGAATGTGCTTCTCTCTGGCAGATGTAATTTTCTGAAATTAGAACTATTGTATGTGTTGAAGAGTGATATAATTGCACTTAAAAATAAACGTATCCTCTTTGGAAACTACTTGTCTTAAGTAAATAGCTTTATTTTCAATGAGGAAAAAAAATCAAATTATTTTAGTAAAAAAATATAGATTCATATTAAACCAAAAACAGAAGGCATTCCTCTTCCAATGTTGTTCCATCCATGATTTAGCCACAATTTCCATCCATATTCTCTCTGTAATAAGAACAGGTCTGGGAAAAGTATGTTCATGATTACACCTGCATCTTCACATGAGGTGAATTTTGTATAAAATAACATACATCCATTTTAAGTGAATGGTTGGCTAAGTGGTGACTAATATATAGTCTGTCACTGGGTCCCTGTGAGAGTATCTGCAGCTGTCACTCTTTTCCTCCTAGATCTTCCAGGACATTTGCGCTTTGTGGTCTGAGGTCAAAGCCACACACAGCCTTGCTTGTCAGGGTTCCTGTCTATGTGGTGGGAGAACAGATCCTAGGAGGGAATCACTGCCCACAATGTGTGTGGAACTGTTGCTTTTCAAACAGGTGGAAACAGTGACAGATGACAAGAGGTTCAGTGTGTAACCATCTAGGAATGCATGTGAGGGCTTCCACTCTATGCATGTGAGAAGCATCCCCTGTCTCCTCAGTGCTGTGGGAACCTCAGAGAAAGGAGAGCTCTGTAACCAGGGAGTAGTCACATAAGAGGGAAAACCCAGCATCCTGCACCGAAGAGGCCATGTGTGCATGGGGATCTGTCACTGCTCTGGACTTCATCCTAATCTAAGAGGAGTATGTATTGAGACACCATCTCAGTCCTGACCCATGAATAGCCAAGGGAGCCATGGACAGACTACCCTGAATTGTCTGAATAAGGCATAAAGTGTGTCCTGAGATGATGGGAGGCCACATAAGGGGAAACCTATCCTAGCCCTAAGGCAGGGGACAGTGGACAGAACTGTTGGGGAGGCAGGAACTGTCTCTGCTGGGCTCTGGTCACAAAGTCACATAATGTTGTATCTGGGTCTAGGGGGCACACGGATTCCATTTCTGAGGAGTCAGGGGTAATCAGAGATGGGACCTGACACCTGGAACTGCCTCTGCCCTCTCTTCAGGGCTCACAGCTGGGACCTTCCTACCCCCTGGTCCCACACAGTTCCATCCCTGCCCACCCCCCTGAAATCCTCAGGCAGAGGGACCTGACTCAGGGCCAGGGAGGGATCAGAGAGCCTAGAGGTCTCATCTGCATGGATAGGCCCTCCCTCTCTCAGAGGATGAAGAGGGGAAGAGAGAGATTTGGGGAGGCTCTCCTCAGCCCTGGGACCACAGAAGGCAAGATCTTTGATGGTCTCTACCATGGCCTGGTCACCTCTCCTCTTCAACCTCCTCACTCACTGCACAGGTGACTGGATGTTGGGACAGGGAAAGAGGCTCTAGGAGAAAACATTAGGTCCTGCTTCCTCCTCTTGTCTCTAGAACCCAGCATCACCCTGTCTGTATCTCTCCCCCTTGTAGGGTCCTAGGTCCTTTCTGTGCTGACCCAGCCGCCCTCAGTGTCTTGTGCCTTGAGCCAGAGAGTCACCATCCCCTGCACTGGAAGCAGCTCCAACCTTGGGGCTTATGCTCTGAACTGGTACCAACAACTCCCAGGAACAGACTCCAATCTCCTCATCTATGATAAGAGAAATTGTCCTTCAAGTATGCCCTATCCCTTCTGTGGCTCCAAGTCTAGGAGTTCTGGCTCCCTAACCATCACTGGTCTCCAGGCTGAGGCCAAGGCTGATTATTACTGCCAGTGCTATTACAGTCCGCTCCATGCTCACACAGTCCTCCAGATCTGTGGGGAATTGAGACAAAACATGCTTTCAGGGGGGCCTGGGTGTCTCAGTCGGTTGAATGTTCAACTTCTGGCTTCCGTAGGGAACATCGTATGTCACAGACCTGTGTCCTATGCTTGCAGAAGTGATTCCTAACTGTGAGTTCTAAAGTTAAGAACTACGTGGATGATGGTAGTGCCCAGGTGTGAGGGGACATTGACAGCCAAGGAAGATTCACTTGGCATGACTCACTGGGCTTCCCCCCAGAGCCCTTCCCATAACCTCCCATCCCTAGAGAGAGACTCCTCCCCTTAGTGCTGTGGGGGGTCCAGAGGAGGGGTAGCTATAGTCACCAGGGCTCACATGGGAGGAAAGAACATGGTGTCCTGCACAGAAGGAGCCATTTCTCAATGGGGACCTATTACTGTTTTGGACATGATCTTAATCCTGATGTTGTACAAGTTATATACACACAATATTTATTTGTTAGTCATACTTCAATATATCTGTAAGATACAATTATTGGAAATTTATTTTAAAACCTATATTTTAGGGGAGCCTGGGTAGTTCAGTCAGTTAAATACCTGCCCTCAGCTCATCTCATGGTCTCAGGTTCCTGGGATTGAGCCCTGAGTGGGGTCCCCACTCAGCCAGGAGTCTGCTTCTCCCTCTCCCTCTGCCCCTCCTTGCTTCTCGATTTTTCTCTCTCTCTCTCAAATAAATAAATAAAAACTTTAAAACCTATATTTTTATTTCTGAAAAATTATCATATTCTTTTAATTCTTCACTCTTCATTCTATACATCCCCTACTTCTCCTGTGTACAGGTCAGTATCTGTACATAGTGACCTCTCTATGAATTCATCAACAATCTCTCTGTTGTGTGTGAAGGTGCTTCTTTACTGAGAAATTCAGAGAGATTTATTAGAATATTTCCACAATGCATTTCTGATGTGATGCATTGGATGGATAACTACATACATACATACATACACACACCAACAAACAAACAAATGAATAAATAAAATTGTAATTACTTTATAAATTAAATATTTTAGATAACTCCCAAGATGTAAGATTAAATGTGTGTTCTCATTAATAAATTGACCCCCAATCATGCACATTTTTATGATCTGTTCATAAAAACTAGTCATAGGAGGGAAAGAGACCACACACAAAATTTATGAAACCAGTGACAATTTTTAAGAAAATGAGAGTTGTCAAATTTACAACAAATTTGGTGAGTCTGTGATTCATGGTATGATATGTTACACAAGCTCATCACCAATGATTCAGTCCACATGTCTACCTTTGTGTATGTGTGTGTCTATGTGTGTGTGTGTGAGAGAGAGAGAGAGAGAGAGAGAGAGGAGAGGAGAGCAGAGGAGAGGAGAGAGATAGGTGGGGAGTCACAAAAGACAAAAAGAGAGTGTCACAGAGAGAGAAGTAGAAAACAGTACACCTTTCTGAATGTTTTCCATGAGAAGGTGGGTGCTAGGGACAGTCAGAGGTGGTCATGTGGGTCCCCAGGCCTCTCTGTGACACCTCAGAACAGCCCATCACCAAAGTCCAACCAATCGATTGAATGGCCCAGGTCATGCTCTGATGTGAGGGCCCCCATGGGGACAGAGGACAGTGTGAAACACTTTTCCCTGTCCTTCAGCCCTGTCTCAGCCACTGGAAGTCCACTTTTGGGGTCTCCTGGGAGCCCCATTCCTCACTGCTCTTTACTACTCAGTCTCTCTTGCCACCAGGGTCCACAATCCACCCTGACCCTTGCCCTCCTCATAGAGACCCCTACCCCTCAGGTCTGGGCTCCAGCCCCAGGTTCTGCAGGGACAGCAGTGCTGAGCTGTGGGTCCAACTTCTGTCTTTCTGATGGTACAGAGAGGCTTCTTCTCAATCCCTTCCTCCATGTTACTGGGACATTCAGCATTTGAACCAAGTTTAAGGCTCAAAGTTCCCCAGAGAACCCCCTTGGCTCAACCCTGGTAATATTTCTGCTTGGTTTACCCTTACAGGTGAGTTATTGGATATTGTTTTTGCTGTAAGGATCTCCTTTTAGGTTCTCCAACCCCGCTAGTACATGTCTTGGCTTCTTATCTATGTCTTTGCCTTGAAAATAGCATGGTGTCAGGGAAAACATGTCTTTTGTCCATCACTGCTTCAATAAGTTTTCATTTACCCTTAAATAGTATTCTTTTCATAATTATTTTCTAGGACTCTCTGATATATTTAAAATATTTAGCTTAGTTTTATAATTATTCTCAGTAGAAACACTGATATTCAAAAAATATTACTATAAATGGTGTGCAGAATTAACATGATGTCATCCACTGGCAATCTGCCTTTTCTTCCCCTCAGGACCTCCAGGGGGTCAGGCATCAGTGTGCTCACTAAATGATGCTGACTTGCCAGGATCCAGGTGTCATCACCACCCAGGCTGCCTCTACCCCTGGGTCAACTCCTCACCTCTTCCTCTGTCTCCTTCTGCCTTTGGGTGCCCTAGGCAGGGAGGCTGGACAGACAGACAGCAAGGGCTTATCTGACAGCAACAACACTGCCCCCCATGGAAATTTCTGGAGATAGAAAGCTACTTCAGAGAGCTCAGTCTCCACAGCAGAGCTTCAGGGTCAGAGTCTGGGTATGCACGTAACCTGGGCTCCTCTCCTCCTCACACCTGTCACTCTCTACAGAGTGACCTTAACCAGGGTGGGTCACCAGCCGTGCTCCTGCCGCCACTCTCCTTCACAGTGGGCTGCCATTCTGCTCACACCCTTGTCCCCTTGTCTCTCCATCCCCTTGTCCCCTTACAGTGCCTGTGATGCAGGCAGGGCTGACTCAGTCACCCTCAGTGCCCAAGGTTCCAGACAGATGGCCACACTCACCTGTGCTGGAAACAGCAAGTGGTGGCAATGAGGGAGCAGCTGAGCTGCAGCAACACCTGGGCCATGTCCCCAACAACTGATCAACAGGAAGAACACCCAGCTCTCTGGAGTCTTGACAGAATCTCTGGCTCCAGATCAGGCAGCCTGGCCTCTCTAGAGGATCATCCCTTGGCTCCAGGCTAATAAAAGGCTGATTATTCCTGCTGAGGGTGGGACAGCAGCTCAGAGGTTACAACAGTATTTCAGGCGAGTGGGGAAGTGACACATAAACCTGAGGTTCCCCCATCCACACCCAGCACTGTGGGGACTTCACAGAGCACCATATCATTGGGTCCATGAAGAGACAAGGGGCTGGGTTCCATCTGACAATCATGTAGACTACCCATAATAAGAAGAAATAATAACGTGAGGGAAATTTGTTGGACCTGCAGAATTAACAAGTACGTGTGGGCAGTACACATGGGCAGTATCCATATCTCTGTCCCTGTGGCACCCTTTACTGCCCTTCCACGTACCACGTGCATTGTCTGACAACAGGAGATATGGCTGGAACCCTAGGGATGGAGTTGACAGAGATTACATTTTGAAATAAATCATAGTTTTCCATTGAGGGAAAATTCCAAATGTGGGAATGTCACCATTCCAATAACGGACCTAGAAAGGCCCTTTCTCACTCCTTTGGGTCATACCATGAGTATGACAGGGGTGCCTGGGTGGCTCAGTCACTTAAGAATCCGACTCTTAATTTCAGCTAAGGCTTGTGAGATCAAGCCCCTCATCAGGCTCTGCACTAGGTGTGGAGCCCACTGAAGATTCTCTTTCTCTCCCTCTGCCCCACCCCACTGCCTCTCTAAAATAAATAAATAAATAAATAAATAAATAAATAAATAAATAACGACATGAGTGTGACTACTATCAAAAAGATATTGTTTTTGGTGTGCTGAAGGGTATCACAGTGGCTGGATGATGTAGGCCATTTGGCCAGCAGAGTAGCAAGTTAAGCAGGAACCTGCAGAGCTGGGGAGTTCTGGGCAGACAGATGGAAAACCACTGAGCTGGCTTGAGAGGTATTGAGCAAAATGTGTCCTCACCGACATAGGACCTGGCTTCAGTGCTGAGCCCCATCACCCTGTGAGCTCCAGGGACAGGCTCTCTCACCACATTGCTTCAAACATGGGCTCTCTCCTCTTTTTTGTCTGAGGGGTCTGGTAATGTTGGGGCTGATAGAAAAGAAGCAGGCGGAATGCATTTCAAAGAGAAAGTGGGCTCCAAGGAAAGTCTACCCAGAGAATAAGAGCTTGTGGGTAGAATGCTCACAATGGAACTTCAGGATACTGAGCTCTGTGGAGTCTCCACTATGTCCTGGAGTCTCTCCTTCAGTCTGTTATATAGAGAGGCTCTGCCAGATTTTAGGGAAAGGAGTCCCTGAGGTCACACAGGATCTGCCCTCTCCTCAGTTCTTCAAGAAACAGGTGCAGTGGCACCAGAATCACATCCCATGTCTCAGTGTACTGGTCCCTTGGGCAAAGGTCTGCACATTCTGCCCTGGAAGTCTCAGCAATGTGTGCTATTCTGACTCTGAGACAGAAGCCCCATAAATGTGGTGAGTGATGTCACTTAGGATGCAGCCTGAGTGGGAAGCAGATGATCACTTCAGATCTGGGGTCACTGCCTCACACCTTCCATGTTGCTCTTCTTCATCTTAGGCAAGTGGACCAAGACGTCTTCTCTGCTGCCCTTGTTCCATCTGTCACATCTCTGCCACTAAGTGTCACCAGTACTAGCCACAATCAATGACCAGTCACTCATTGGGGCAATGTCTGCTGTCACTTCCTCACCAGGCCTGGCCTGTCTAAGGCCACAACACCCATTTGGATCTTAGAAATGACCACTTGTCCTTTCCCATCAATGATAAGTCATAAGCATTGATTTTACTTCTTTTTTAAAAATATTTTATTTATTTATTTATTTGACACAGAGAGAGAGCACAAGCCGGGGGAAAGGCAGGGAGAGGGAGAGGTAGGCTCCCTGCTGAGGGAGGCTTGATCCTGCGACAACACAGGGCTTGATCCCAGGACCCTGGGATCATGACCTGAGCCAATGGCAGACGTTTAACTGACTGAGCCACCCAGGCACCCCTGATTTTACTTCTTTAATTGCATTTTCTAATACTTGCAACATAATGTTGAATAATAACGGAAGTCATGATCACCTTTGCCTATTCCTTAAATTTGTGGGAATGATCCCCTTTACTATCTATCCCATGAACTGAGATGCTGGCCTCAGGGCTACATAAGGGTGCAAGACAGAGTGGGTATTACCACATTAAAAGTGTATCTGTTCTTTTGTATTTTTATGTAGCTTTTCAGAGGACTTGGTATTAAATTTGGTCAAAGGCTCTTTCAAGACCAATTGGGATAATAGAATCATATCTTTTGATTTAACAATATGGCATGGAATATTAAAATAAATATATTTTTAAATATTTATTTATTTATTTATTTTTATTTATTTGAGAGAGAGAGAGAGAGTGAATGAACTTGAAAAGAAGCAGGAAGGGCAGTGGGAGAGAGAATCTCAAGCAGACTCCAGGCTGAGCATGGAGGCCAAGGCAGGGCTCAATCTCACCACCCTGAGATCATGACCCCAGGATCATGACCTGTATTGAAACCAAGTATCGGAGGCTCAACTGACTGCACCACCCAGGCACCCCTTAAAATATTTCTCAACATGGAACCTGACTTATACCTTTGGAATCACTCAATCTGGTAATAACGTATCAATTCATTCTCATGGTATGAGTGTCCCTTTTAATATTTTCTTTACAACATTTGTATCAATATTTAATGTGCAACTAATGAATCATTGAATACTACATCAAAAACTAATGATGTACTATATGTTGGCCAATTGAACATAATAACAAAAAATATTTAGTAGCAAAAACATTAATGTTATGTTATTGTTCTATAACTTCCCTTTTCCTTTAATTTACTTTGAAGGTGGATTTATCACTGGTATAGCCCTTTTAAAAGAACTAAGAAATGTTTCATCCTTTTAGGTATCATGGAAAATATAGGAAGTAAAAAAATTGGAACCATCTGTTCTGAAGTTTTGTGAGATGTTCCCTGGGAACATATCTATATCTTCTGCCATTCAGTGGAAATAGTTAATAATAACATTTTCCATTTTTCCTTTTAAAATTGGTCTAGTCACTCAATTTTTTTAGTAGAGCGAATTTTGTATTTTCTTAGGAAAGTATGCGTTTTACTTATTTTCAATACTTCTCTTAGAATATTTTCATTTTTCACATAAGAGCAGGAGGGGCGCTGTGGGACATCCCTGTGGTCCCCAGACAGTTGATTCATGAGGACCACTCACCCAACAGAGCCCAGGCATCAAGACTGGGACCTGTGCTCCCTGATGGGGACTCAGCAGCTGTTTCCTCCCTGACCTGGCAGAGTCCCCTGAGCAGGGACCTGTGTGTGGTCTCAGCAGGTATTTCCTCCCAGGGCTCTCCCCAGGGGTGAAGTCAACCTCCATCCTCCTCAGTGGTGTGGTGTGAGCTGAGCTCCAGCACCAGGGATCAGGGAGGGGCTGGGCAGTCAGTGGATGGAATTTATTTGCATGGACAGCCCCTCCAGTGGCAGAGGGTGGAGGAGAAAAGGAGGCCTGGGGCAGCCCAGCCCACTGGAGGGTTGAAGAGTCTGTTACCTTGACCTGGACTCCTATGCTCCTCATCCTCCTCTCCCACAACACAGGTAGGGAGAGTCCTTGGAGACACAGGGAAGACTCCCAGCCCAAATTAGCCCATCTGGATCAGAGCCTGAGAAATTTTATCATGGTCCTGCACCCATCACCCATGAGTGTGTGTGTTTGCAGGTTCCCTGTCCCAGCCTGTCCTGACCCAGCCTCCCTCCCTCTCTGCATCTCTGGGATCATCAGCCAGACTCACCTGCACCCTGAGCAGTGGGTTCAATATTGGCTGCTACTACATACACTGGCAACAACAAAAGCCAGGGAGCCCTCCATGGTTTCTCCTGTACTATTACTCAGACTCAAATAAGCACCAGGACTCCAGGCGCCCCAGCCACTTCTCTCGATCCAAAGATACTTCAGACAATGCAGGGCTTCTGCTCATCTTGGGGCTGCAGCTTGAGGATGAGGCTGACTATTACAGTCTGATTGGACACAGTAATGCTTCTCACAGTGACACAGGCAGATGGGATGTGGTACAGAAACCTCCATCTGTTTGGAGTCTTGTTTCATGGCAATTTAAAACTTATAAAATAAGTTGTATATACACAACTGTACCAGTAAGTATCACCTGGTTGATAATATATTTACCATCAACTACCCATTCAATGTTTCTGTGGCTTTCAGGAAAAACAAAACAAAAATGAAAAATGAATAATTCAGTGTCATGATAATGCTGATGTTGCTTGTTTATTCATCTGGGACATAGCCAGGCCTGTGTAGTTGCTCTTTTTCTCCTGAAATGAGGGAAATGATCCTTCTTTGATTTCATCCTCCTCAGCGGTAATGGACCATCCCAGTGGGTGGACAGTCCACAGCATGGCCTCTGCTTCCAGGGGTCAGAGCAGAGACCTTTCCTGTCCACGCAGGCTCTTGTGCTCAGGGCTGTCTGAGGCTCACTTTGTCCAGGGAGGAGGCACTAGGATGTGAGAATCTGTGTGAGGATATAGTCCCCAGGACAAAACCAGCCCCAGGGCTGGCCTGGATCCTACTCTGGCACCTGACCCCTCAGTAGTGAAGTCAGGGAGATGGGGGTTATTTAAAGTGGAAATTTGAGGCT
This sequence comes from Phoca vitulina, assembly GCF_004348235.1. NCBI lineage: Eukaryota > Metazoa > Chordata > Mammalia > Carnivora > Phocidae > Phoca > Phoca vitulina. The sequence continues at coordinate 50,671 of NW_022589849.1, forward strand.
TGAGGCCAAGAACCCCTTTAACGGCCTTGAGAAAGTAGGGAAGTGCCCCACAGTTGCTGGTGAAATGCTGAGCCTGCCCCAGGCAATTTGGGTTAAATAGGTCCATGGATGAGTCTCTTCTGTAGCTGATACCAGGGTCTATGGGGACTCCCATGAGTGGTTTCCTGAGCCCACAGATACTGACTGTGTCCTCCTGTCCCCTCAGAACCCAATGGATCTTTTCCACAGTCCAGGGAGTGGGGGCTTTGGAAGATCCAGAGCAGTAACTCCCCCGTATGTGCATGTGTCACTCCCCCAGGCAGAAGCTCTGAATAATCCCAGATCCTAGGTCACCTCCCCCTGCACAGGAGCAGCAGAAACACAGGGATCACCATGGTAATGATACCAAAGCTTCCAAACAGAACCTCCTACATTGTGACCCAGGAGAGCGATGAGGGAACATCCAGCTGTTCAAGCCAGATTCACCAGATCCAGGTATGTTGCTAGAACCTGTGATGAGAAGCTGATCATCATGGCTGTAGACCTGCATGCAACAAAATGTCACACAGAGCTCCTGTTCCACGGGGACATGTGATAACTTATACCATCCACCTCTGCACTGGACTTATTCACCTCTCCCCTCTCCCTGCCTGGGACCAACACCAACTCAGAATATGGTTTCTAATGTTACATATCCACTAAAACCAGAGGACATCAATCTCTGGACCTGTTTAAGTTTAGAAGGTCAATGGAAATATCCCAGTTTGGAGGTATTGGTCTCCCAATGCAAAAATAGTTACTTTGTTTCCAGAAACAAAATTGCTCTCACATATACTGGGTTGGAATGACAAGAAGGGCAGTAGTGCAGGATGTGTGACCTGGGAGAACCAGGTGGCCCTCTGCCCATCCGTCTACATGTCCCCTGGTACCATGATGGGCTTTATTGAGAATTCCCTGACCTCTGAAATCTTAGCGATACATATTTTCTCTTTTTTTCCTTAAATTAGAGCTTTGCTCAGCTCCTGAATATCCAGGGGCTCGATCGTGTCTCCCACTGAGCAGATGTGAAAATCCCTTACCAAGGAAGGTACACAAATGGCACAATATGTCATTGGGATACAAATTAAAACAATGAGGTACCACCAGATTCTTTTTTTTAATTTAATTTAATTTTATTATGTTATGTTAGTCACCATACAATACATCATTAGTTTTTGATGTAGTGATCCACGATTCATTGTTTTCATATAACACCCAGTGCTCCATGCCGTACGTGCCCTCCTTAATACCCATCACCGGACTAACACATCCCCCACCCTTTCCCCTCTAAAATCCTCAGTTTGTTTCTCAGAGTCCATAGTCTCTCATGGTTCGTCTCCTCCTCTGATTTCTCCCCCCTTCATTTTTCCCTTCCTTCTCCTAATGTCCTCCATGCTATTCCTTATGTTCCACAAATAAGTGAAACCATATGATAATTGACTTTCTCTGCTTGACTTATTTCACTTAGCATAATCTTCTCCAGTCCCATCCATGTTGATGTAAAAGTTGGGTATTCATCCTTTCTGATGGCTGAGTAATATTCCATTGTATATATTGGACCACATCTGCTTTATCCATTCATCTGTTGAAGGGCATTTCAGCTCTTTCCACAGTTTGGCTACTGCAGACATTGCTGCTATGAACATTGGGGTGCATATGGCCCTTCTTTTCACCACATCTGTGTCTTTGGGGTAAATACCCAGGAGTGCTATTGCTGGGTCATGGTGTAGCTCTATTTTTAAATTTTTGAGGAACCTCCACACTGTTTTCCAAAGTGACTGTACCAACTTGCATTCCCACCAACAGTGTAAGAGGGTTCCCCTTTCTCCACAACCTCTCCAACATTTGTTATTTTTTGCCTTGTCAATTTTTGCCATTCTAACTGGTGTAAGGTGGTCTCTCAATGTGGTTTTGATTTGAATTTCCCTGATGGCTAATGATGATGAACATTTTTTCATGTGTCTGTTAGCCATTTGTATGTCTTCTTCAGAGAAGTGTCTGTTCATGTCTTCTGCCCATTTTTTTACTTGATTATTTGTTTTTTGGGTGTTGAGTTTGAGAAGTTCTTTAAAGGGTCTATCCAACAAGAAGATCTAACAATTGTAAATATCTATGTCCCCAACATGGGAGCAGCCATCTACATAAGCCAACTGTTAACCAAAATAAAGAGTCATATTGATAACAATACATTAATTGTAGGAGACCTCAATACTCCACTCTCAGCAATAGACAGATCATCTAAGCAGAAAATCAACAAAGAAACAAAAGCTTTGAATGATACACTGGACCAGATGGACCTCATAGATATACATAGAACATTCTACCCTAAAACAACAGAATACTCATTCTTCTCGAGTGCACATGGAACTTTCTCCAGAATAGACCACATACTGGGTCATAATTCAGGTCTCAACCAATACCAAAAGATTGAGATTATTCCCTGCATATTCTCAGACCATAATGCTTTAAAACTGGAACTCAATCACAAGAAAAAATTTGGCAGAAATTCAAACACTTGGAAGCTAAAGACCACTCTGCTCAAGAATGTTTGGGTCAACAAGGAAATCAAAGAAGAACTTAAACAATTCATGGAAACCAATGAGAATGAAAACACATTGGTCCAAAACCTATGGGATACTGCAAAGGCAGTCCTAAGGGGGAAATACATAGCCATCCAAGCCTCACTCAAAAAAATGGAGAAATCCCGAATTCACCAACTAACTTTACACTTTAAAGAACTAGAAAAAAAGCAACAAACGATGCCTAAGCCATGCATTAGAAGAGAAATAATTAAGATTAGAGCAGAAATCAATGAATTAGAAACCAGAAACACAGTAGATCAGATCAACGAAACTAGAAGCTGGTTCTTTGAAAGAATTAATAAGAACGATAAACCACTGGCCAGATTTATCCAAAAGAAAAGAGAAAGGACCCAAATTAATAAAAGTATGAATGAAAGGGGAGAGATCATGACTAACACCGAGGAAATAGAAACAATTATTAGAAATTATTATCAACAACTATATGCCAATAAGCTGAGCAACCCGGATGAAATGGATGCCTTCCTGGAAACCTATAAGCTCCCAAGACTGAAACAGGAAGAAATTGACAACCTGAATAGGCCAATAACCAGTAACGAGATTGAAGCAGTGCTCAAAAACTTCCCAAAAAATAAGAGTCCAGGGCCTGATAGATTCCCTGGGGAATTTTACCAACATTCAAAGAAGAAATAATACTTATTCTCCTGAAGCTGTTTCAAACAATAGAAACAGAAGGAAAGCTTCCAGACTCATTCTATGAGGTCAGCATTACCTTAACCCCCAAACCAGGCAAAGACCCCATCAAAAAGGAGAATTTCAGACCAATGTCCCTGATGAATATGGATTCCAAAATCCTCAACAAAATCCTAGCTAAGAAGATCCAACAATACATTAAAAGGATCATCCAGCACGACCAAGTGGGATTTATCCCCGGGATGCAAGGGTGGTTCAACATTCACAAATCAAAGAATGTGGTAGAACACATTAATAAGAGGAGGGAGAAGAACCATATGGTCCTCTCAATTGATGCAGAAAAAGCATTTGACAAAATACAGCATCCTTTCCTGATTAAAACTCTTCAGAGTATAGGGATAGAGGGAACATTCCTCAAATTCATAAAATCCATCTATGAAGTACCACCAGATTCTTATTAACGTAGATAAAATGAGATAGAACGGCAGCATCAGATGCTGCTAAGGACACGTGGCAAGAGGAACTCTCATTCATTGCTGGTGGGAATGCCAAATGCCCCAGAACTTTGGAAGATGCCTTGGCAGTTCCTTAAAAAGATGAACTTATGTATGATACAATACAGAATTCACACTCCCACATATTTCCCAAAATGAGTTACTTGTGTCCACACAGAATATACACATAAATGTTTATTGCTTATTTATTTGATTGTCAAAACTTGAAAGAAACTAACAGGTCCTTCATAGGTGAATGGGTAAACAAACTCTAGTACATACATACTCTGAATATAATTCAGTGATGAAAAGACTGAGTTATCAAGTCACAGAAACATATGAAGGACACTCCCACAGGTATTTCTAAATGAAAGAATCCAACCTGAAGAGGCTGGAACAATGAGCAGTGGGATGGGAGTACAGGAGCCCTGGGGACCATCTATAGCCCAGGGTTAACATGTCTCCTGTACCCACTGGAGGGAGCTGGTGCAACCCAGTCCTCAGCTGGGAGCTCCTGTCTCCCTGCCTCTAGCTGGTGCTCCTGCATCATCCCTGGATGAAGTACTCTCCACTCCTACACTCTGTTTTGTTCAGCTGGAGCCCAGCCATAGGTCTAAATAGGGAGGGAAATATTTGCATGGAGAACCCCCAAAATAAGGATCAGAGGGACACGTAAGAAGGGTTAATGGCCTCAGGCTTATTTCTGGGGCTCAAGAGCAAGAGTATGGGGCATCTGTACCAGGGCCTGTGTTCCCCTATCCTCACCTTGCTTGCTCACCACACAGGTAATTTCCAAATTCCCACGAGGGACAAAATAATACCAGTTTGTGATCCACTGCATCAATACATAGATGATAGATAGATAGATAGATAGATAGATAGATAGATAGATAGATAGATGATAGATAGATAGATGATAGATAGATGATAGATAGGTTCTTCACTATTAGGCATCCTTCGCTTTAAGTTATGCTTACACCATTCACTGGATGGAAGGTCAGATGAGATAAAATAGACAATATGTCACTCAACAAGACCTTGACTTCTGATTCAGTAAATTGCTAACAGGTCGGCTCTCATGTTAATCCTACCTGCCTAATACAAGTCCCCCCACAGGGAAGAGGCCTTTGAGATACCTGCCCTTTAAATCCAGAATCACCTTCATGGAGAACCATCTCTCAGGAGAAGGCATAAGATGAACAGAGGGATATTTGGTCTCATTTTTGGTCACACACACACACACACACACACACACACAGAGCTCTCATCTCTCTGAGTGTATATTTTATTGGCCTCTGAAGTTTTCAGGCTTCTCTGTCCTTCCAGAAGTCAGGCTCACCCTGTGCTCACCCAGCCAACCTCAGGGTCACAATCCCCAGGAGGCAGAATTCCCATCAGCAAGAAACACTGGTGACATCAAGTGTGACTGGGGTCCTGTCACCAGGGCAGCCAGGATGTGCCCTGAGCACCTGCTTCTCTGGGAAGATGCTGATGCTCAGGAATCCCAGGGGGGTCTCTGTCCCTGAGGGCAGCTCAGATCCCAACCATCTCCAGGGTCCAGGCAGCACCTGAGGCTGATCAGTACATTAATTCTGGGACAGCAGCCTCAGGATGCTTGCATGGAGCTCAAGACTCACAGGGATGTGGAATAAAACCTCCCTGTGCTCTCAAGGCTGGGCTGTCACTCCTTCATTCACCACTGTCACCCCTCCTGCTAGGCTGGACCTCTACTGAAAAGTCTGCCCTAACGGAGGGCCACAGTGTTCTGACCTCAGGGACACAGTCCCTCTTATCTCCACCTCTCGAATACTCAGATGTGGGACATTTGACAGCATCTTCTGGATCCAGTTGGCCTTGGGTAATGAAAAAATTCTGTGTTTGATAATCCCATCAGTGAGACGGCACTGAAGTTCATAGGAACAGGCCCCTTGTGGGATCCACTGGGAACCATGTCATGCTTTTCTATCTTCAGGTCCAGACCCACAATACAAAACACTTGAAATTTGAAATAATTAATAGTAATAATAATAATAATAATAATAAATCAAATGATTCAGACAGAAGTTTATAAAAACTTATCCAACTAAAAATGGAAGGCATTTCTTTCCGTTGTTTTTCCACCCATCTTTTTAACCACAATTTCTACCCATATTCTCTCTACAATAAGCACAGATTTGAAGAAGTATACAAGTGATTGTACCCGCATCTTCAATTTGACATTGTCATTGACTTTAAGTCAGTCTTACTGAGCTGAATTTTGTTTCAATAACATGCATCCACTTCAAGTACACTGTAGACTAAGGCATGACTGATACATAAGTTCTGTCACTGGATCCCTGTCAGAACATCTGCAGCTGTCACTCCTTCCCTCCTGGACCTTCCAACATTTGCCCCTTGTGCTCTGAGGTCATTGGCATACGCAGCCTCACGTGGCTGGACTCCTGCTGACTTGTGTCTGTGTGCTTGGAGGACAGAGCCTAGGAGGGAATCGCTGCCCAGTGTGTGGAGCACTGTTGTTTCAAGCAGGTGGAAACAGTGACAGGTGACAAAGATGTGCAGTGTGTAACCCTCTAGGAATGCACGCAAGGATTCTACTCACAACCTGGAGAGAATCATTCCCTGTCTCCTCAGTGCTGTGGGAAACTTCAGGAGGGAGAGCTCCAGAAACAAGGGAGGAGTCACATCATAGGAAAGACCCAGCATCCTGCACAGAAGGGACCACGTGTCCCTGGGGTCCTGTCACTGCCTTGGACTGGATCCTGATCTAGAGGAGTTTGTGTAAAGACACCCTCTCAGTCCTGACTCAAAAACAGACAAGGGAGCCATGGACAGACTAACCCTGAGGAGTCTGAGTAGAGCATAAAGTCTGTCCTTATGTGATGGGAGGACACATAAGGGGATACCTGACATGGCTCTAATACCACAGAGGTCAAGGCTCATGGAGAAGAAGAATAAAACCTCCCTGTGTTCTCAAGGCTGGACTGTCACTCCTTCCCTCACCACTGTGACCGGTCCTGCTAGGATGGGCCTCTGCTGAAAATTCTGTCCTAACTGAGGGCCACAGGGCTGTGACCCCTTATCTCCACCTCCCCCTTATCTCCACCTCTCCACCTCTCACATGTGGGACTTTGACAGAATCTTCTGGATCCAGTCGGCCTTGGGTAATAAAAAAAAAAAAAATCATCCTCTACTTACGGGTGGTTGAATGAGCACTTGCTCTATCCTGAACATGCTGGACACAAGGCACAAGAACCAGAGTTGTGCCCACCCGAGAAAGTGTGACTGAAAATTGGCTCCATCCTGGAAAGTCTGTCTGTGTTTGGTAATTCCATCAGTGTAAGGGCTCTGAGGATCATAGGGACGGGCCCCTCATGAAGTCCACTGGGCAACATGTCATGCTTTTCTAACTGCAGGCCTAGACCCATGATACAAAATTCATGAATAAGATAATAATAATTATTATTATTATATCAAATGATGAAGACAGAAGTTTATAAAAACCTATCCACCAAAAATGGAAGGCATTCATTTCCATTGTTTTTACCTCCATCTTTTAACCACAACTTCTACCCGTACTCTGTCTACAATAAGAAAAGATCTGGAAAAGTATACAAGTGATTGTACTTGCAACTTCAACTTGACATTGCCATTGACTTTAAAACAGTCTTACTGAGCTGAATTTTGTTTCAATAACATGCATCCACTTTAAGTACACTGTAGGCTAAAGCATGACTGATACATAAGCTCTGTCACTGGGTCCCTGTCAGAGCATCTGCAGTTGTCACTCCTTCCCTCCTAGAACTTCCAGCATTTGGCACTGGTGCTCTGAGATCAGTGCCACACAGAGCCTCACGTGGCAGGGATCCTGCTGACTTGTGTCTGTGTGCTAGGAGATCAGAGCCTAAGAGGTAGAAACAGGTGACAGTGACAGGTGACAAATAATTTCAGTGTGTAACCCTATAGTGATGCACACAAGGACTTCTACACACAACCTGGAGAGAATCATTCCCTGTCTCCTCAGTGCTGTGGGAAACTTCAGGAGGGAGAGCTCCAGAAACAAGGGAGGAGTCACATTATAAGAAAGACCCAGCATCCTGCACAGAAGGGACCATGTGTCCCTGGGGTTCTGTCATTGCATTGGACTTGATCCTGATCTAGAGGAGTTTCTGTAGAGACACCACCTCAGTTCTGACCCAAGAACAGACAAGGAGCTGTGGACACACTCACCCTGAGGAGTCTGAGTAGAGCATAAAGACTGCCCTGATATGACGTGAGGACACATAAGGGGACATCTAACATGGCTCTAATGCACGGGACAGTGATCAGAGCAGTGGGGAGGCAAGAGTCATGTCTGATGGGCTCTGGTCACCATTTCACACAAAGGTATGTCTGGATCTGACACCAGGGGGTGATCAAAGCCAGTTTCTGTGGGGTCAGTGGTGATCAGAGCTGAGACTTGCCACCTGACCCTTCTGTGCCCTCTGCTCAGGCCTCAGAACTGTGACCTCCTTATCCCCTGGCCCCACAGAGACCTCCCTCTGCCTATCCCCCGACATCTTCAGGGAGAGGAACCTGACCCAGGACCAATGAGGTGTTATAGAGCTGGGGCTCTCATTTGCATAGACAAGCCCTCCCTCTCTCAGAGGATGAAGAGGGGGAGGGAGAGATGAGGGGAGGCTCTGCTCAGCTGTGGGGCCACAGAAGGCAGGATCGGTGATGACCTCCACCATGGCCTGGTCCCCTCTCGTCCTCAGCCTCTTCGCTTACTGTACAGGTGACTGGATGTGGGGACAGGGGAAGGAGCCCTGGGAAGACACATGGGGTCCTGCTTCCTCCTCTTGTATCCAGACCCAAGCATCACCCTCTCTGTGTCTCTCCCTCTTTCAGGATCCTGGGCCCAGTCTGTGCTGACTCAGCTGCCCTCCGTGTCTGGGGCCCTGGGCAAGAGTGTCACCATCTCCTGCACTGGAATCCCCACCAGCACGGATTATAATGGAGAGTTCACATACCATTATGTGAACTGGTACCAACAGCTCCTAGGAAAGGCACCCATTCTCCTCATCTATAATGCTGATAGCAGAAACTCTGGGGTCCCTGATCGATTCTCTGGTTCCAAGTCAGAAAGCTCAGCCACCCTGACCATCACTGGCCTTCAGGCTGAGGACGAGGCTGATTATTATTGCCAGTCCTATGATAGCAATCTCAATACTCACACAGTGCTCCAGGCCTGTGGGGAAGTGAGACAAAAACTTGGTGTCCCCTTGGCAATAGGGTTTCCTGTGAAGCCCCTACACCTTGGCTGTCAGCTGATTCCTTTGTTTGCTGGTATAAGCTGGAGTCTGAAACACATTCTAGGGCCTCTGTCTACAAAATCTGTCCCCATTCTCTTAAATTCAGCTTCCAATGTCTGTCCTAGACATGAATATATTATATGATTTTCTCAAATTAAGCAGACATTCCTTTGTGTCAGGGTCAGGCTACCACGGGGTGAAGAGTTCGTGACAGGTCAAGACTGAGACAGGCATGCAGAATCGAGGCTTGTCTGAGACATGACACATCAGGGGTGTACAATATGTGTCCTGGTACCAACAGCTCCCATGAATAAAACCCCAAATCCTCACCTATTATAATGGTTAGACCCTTTGGAGATCCTGATCCATTCTCTGGCTCCATGTCTGGTGACTCTGGCTTCCTGATCATCACTGGGCTGTGGTCTGAGGATGGGGCTGCTCGTCACAGCCCTTCCTGTGACAACATTCTCAGGGCTCACACAGAACCCCAGACCTGTGATTATTGGGAGCAGAACCCCTTTCTCATCTGCTGGGAGGAGGAGTTTGGCCTGTGGATTCTGCTTCTGGTGCTCCTGCTGCTGCCATCATGGGGCCAGGTCCATCCAGGGCACCACCTGGGAGTCAGGGCTCCTCCTTCCCTTCTGTCCTCAAAGTCACTCACAGCAGCCCTTCCCTAGACAATGTGTCTAAAAACACACAGAAAGGACATCCCCCATCAGGTTAGGACACAGAGTGTCTTTGCTCTGAAGTTCATGCACTGGGAGTGGCAGGTCCGGTGTGGATGAAGCAGGACAGGAGGAAGGAGATCTGGGGAATCCCTGGTCCCAACACCCAGTCTTCCCTCTGCAGGTGTAAGAGAAGATATCAGAAGCAGGTTACCTGCTTCTAGTGCCAGCTGTGTAACGTAAATACAGGTTGTGATGCTTTGGCCACAAGGGTGCGCTGTGTGCCTAACAAGAGTGTGGACACTGATGCCCACCCCTCCAGGCCCCGGAGCCGGCTCTAGTGGGACAAGGAGCAATGACCCCCCCCCCCCCCAGCCAGGTGTGATTCTCCTGCACTATGACCCTTTTGACCGTATGGAGAACCTGGATGGATGCATGTCCTCCCTCAGTCAGCAGGGAACACTGGTCGTGTCCTCCTTCACCTTGTGACTAGAACTATCATCCACCCCGAGGTAGGTGGGGAACGGACACGGGGAATGGCAGCATCATGTTTGCATGATTGATTCTATTCTCAAGAATGAAGGGGGAAGAGTGAGCAAGACTCAGTATCCCCAGGCTCCATAAAGGCCCTCCGGAGGCTATGTTGTCCTGTTTCAAACATAGTTCCATGTTAATTTGCAACATACAATCCATGTGAGAACTCCGCCTGCTACCCATGTGCAGCTCAGAGAGGAGTCCCTGTGCCCACCTGCAAGAGTTGCCACCCACCCAGCCTCACTCCATGTGGGATTCCAGAACTGTCACCTGTTCCCACTCTGGAGGCAGGAGGAGCAGTAGCAGAAAGGTCAGCACCATGGAAGGCTCCTGTCCAGGTGACCAAATGTCAGGGACCCCGGGGGGGAAGGGCTCTTCTGATGAGAAGAAGGTCTGTGGGGTATCCTGAGAGGATTGAGGAGGTGGATCTCCCCCAAACTGGAACTCATGATGTGGGTGACAGTCAACAGGTGCTTGAGCTCACAAGACCTTCTCTGAGCTGAGAGTGGCCTGAGCTAAAACTGGACTAATCTTCCCACAGGTTCTCTGTGCCCATTCAGCTTCTTCAAACCCTCAGCCATTCATTCCACCACATTTATTAGCTTCCTCAGACAGTTCCTCTGTAGAGGGGCAGGGGTTCTGTATGGGGAATCCATGGTAAAACCGGCAGATGGGGTCCTTTCTTTCTGACTCAGATTCTCCTCCCTCCCCCTGCCCTTTTTTGCTTCACCTTCTCTCCTCTCCAGGGCGTCCCCAAAACCTTGAGCTCCTGCACATCACGGTAATTAATCTATTTCTCCCCACTCTATTACACTTGTCATTCTCAGAAGAGAGGGAGGAAATCCCACCCTTTATTTTGGATTCTGCAAGGGAACCGTTCCCTTTAAATTACCTGCCCCATGTAGAGCCCTTTCCTGGACCACATTCCTCTAAGTCCTTCCTGAGAATCTGTTCCTTATTCCTGTCCTCACCTTCTCCTCATACCTGCCTTTGTCCAAGACCAGAAGCAGAGAGGGGACACATGTGGAGTAGATGTATGGAAATAACCCCCTCATTAGAGACAAGATGCTTCATCCCAAGAAAGCAGATGTCCTGTTAAAGGTCCATGTGTCTTCCCAAGCATCCTCATTGAGTTCCTTCCTCACACAGGGAGCTCAGAGGTGGTGTAGACCCACACATCTGGGGGAGGACTGATGGTCTTTGGCAAGCTTCTTCCCTAAGGATTCACTTAGATTGTCCCCTAACCACTCAACAAGAATTATCCTCTGGTCAATATCCCTGACTTTTGTCAGTGCACTCGTCACATCCTACTGATTCCTTTAACATGTGCTCTTTCAGATAGCAACAAACATTTGCAGCACCTTCCTGCAATGGAAAATGATACATTTTATGAATTTCTGGCTCTTAATAAGGAGAATAAATACCTGATAATTTCTATAACTTGTAAAAATGTAATTGAAAATATTTCAGTAATAGATCATATGAATCACAAAATAAAAAACATAAATATCGAGGAGGAATTTATAGTCAGAAACTTACAGGTTAATATCTGCACAATTCAGGTATAAATAAAAAAGAGGGCATAAATAAATGGAGTAGAGTACATTGTTTTTCGTCCAACTTCAAATAATCCAATAGCCCAAGGCGGGTGTCAAAGCTTGAGGGATTCTCTTTTGATGTCATTGAACTTCTCAAAGAAGGAGAAATCAGGCTCTAGTGAGGAGGTCGGGGAGATGCTTGAGGCTGGAGGAGAGAATGGGAACTGGTCAACCAGCAGAGAGGGGCTGGGTCAGGGGAGGTCTGGTGCCGTCTCCCAGGCACCAAACCTTGTGCTTGATGGATTCATCAGTTCTCTTTGCGTTTTACATTATTATTTGCTTAACTTTAACCAGAGGACTGGTTTTATTTATTTTCTGAATCACAGATCTGTACCTCTGAAGCAGTATTCAGGGAATACATGAAAAGATTTCAGACTAAAAATTATAACAGATAAATAAAAAACATTTCTCTCCAGAGAAAATCCTGCTTGTGAGTGCTTATAGCAGCTTTATTTTGAATCACCAAACCCAACAGCAATCAAAATTCTGCACACGGATGTTTATAACAGCTTTTTACATAATCCCCAAAGATTGCCCTGCCACCGGTGTCCTCCAATACGTTGTGCATCTGTACACTAGGATATTAGTCTGAATTTAATAGTAAGAACCTCGGAAGTCACAGTAATATAAATAAATTTTTAATGCATATTAGGAAAGAAGAAGCTCTAAAAGGCTGCATTCCATAAAATTGCAATTGTATTACATTTTGGAAGAGGCCAGAATCGAGAGGTGGTAATGAGGTTAGTGATTGACAGGAGGTGGAGGGAGGAGGAGGAGGGTGAATGTGTGAATCATAGTGATTATATTTATGGTGGTGTCACTCTTGTACAGGACACTGTGAAGGCAGTCACACCACACTGCTGTGTTGCCACAGCTCGGTAAACTCTACAGCAAGGGATAGCACATTACTGCATGCCTATAAAGTCATCTAGGAAGTCTGGGGTCCATGATGGAGTGCACAGTGTGACATTATCCCATCTGCTGCTCTACAGAGGTTTGGACCCACCTCACTGAAGGGGTGGGGCAGAAAGGTGCTGACCCCAGGGACTTTGAAAAGGAGGGGAGCCTGTAAGTCCAGAGACAAAGAAAACCACGCATGAGCCCTATACTCCCATTGATTGCTCTGTGTCCCATGGGGTGAGTGGTCAGTAATGTGATGTTTCTGGGCCACGCACTGCAATTGAACAATGAAGTCAATGGTCACAGATGGCAGGAACCAGCGTTCTCCCTTCAGGAACAGAAGTTCATGTTTTGTGCAGGTCTCAGCCGCTCCATAACCAATGTTAGACCCACCATTGTGGTTCTTATTATGACTGCAAGACACCTTTCAGGAACAACACAGGAAACTTTGAAAAATAAAGGTTTTCTACTTATAAGACCTAGTAATTACACAGCACACCTGAGCTACAGACCAAAGGCATGGGTAGAGTGAGCCTGTGCCCTTCCCCACCAGGAGTGTGGACATAGGCCCAGCTGACAGAGGAAGGAGGTGGGGATGAGAGTCAGGGACAGAGATACACAGAGAGACAGAGAGAGACCAACTTTCTCAGGTCCCACACTGAGAGTCCACGGGCACAGGTGCACTGGGTTCTTTGTCCTTTTGCTCTGTGCACTGGGGATGCTGCTGACACCCCACTTCACTCCGGTAGGGCCTTGAGCAGTGGAGACAGTAAGAGACAGTCTTCAGTGAGAGGCACAGCAAGGGATTCTGAGCCATCAGAGGCCATGAGCCTCCAGACTAAGGAAGGCCTGAGTGTGGCGCATCCTCTGTGGGGAGTTGGCAGGGGACCCACAGCACTGGAGGCAGGGAGGGCCCTTCTCTGGGCTCCTGTCCCCTCACTTCAGTCAGGGGGCACCAGGCAGCCCCTGCCTGAGTCGGGGTCCAGGGCCCAGCTGTCTTGACTCCTGGGCCACAGAGCTCATCTGGGTCATCCCAGTCCAATCCTTAAGGCAGACACCAGGAAGAGGAAATGGGTTGGGGGCAGTGAACAGAATGCTGTGCTCCTACTGGGTATTTACCCCAAAGATACAAATGTAGGGATCCGAAGGGGTACGTGCACCCCGATGTTTATAGCAGTAATGTCCACAATAGCCAAACTGTGGAAAGAGCCAAGATGTCCATTGACAGATGGATGGATAAAGATATGGTATATATATACAATGGAATATCATGCAGCCATCAAAAAGAATGAAATCTTGCCATTTGCAATGACGTGGATGGGACTGGAGGGTATTATGCTGAGCGAAATAAGTGAATCAGAGAAAGACATGTATCATATGACCTCACTGATATGAGGAATTCTTGATCTCAGGAAACAAACTGAGGGTTGCTGGAGTGGGGGGGGTGGGAGGGATGGGGTGGCTGGGTGATAGACATTGGGGAGGGTATGTGCTATGGTGAGCGCTGTGAATTGTGCAAGACTGTTGAATCACAGATCTGTACCTCTGAAGCAAATAATACATTATATGTTAAAAAAAAAAAAAGAAGAAGAAGAAGAAGATAGCAGGAGGGGAAGAATGAAGGGGGGGAATCGGAGGGGGAGACGAACCATGAGACACTATGGACTCTGAGAAACAAACTGAGGGTTCTAGAGGGGAGGGGAGTGGGAGGATGGGTTAGCCCAGTTATGGGTATTAAAGAAGGCACGTTCTGCATGGAGCACTGGGTGTTATACTCAAACAATGAATCGTGGAACACTACATCAAAAACTAATGATGTAATGTATGGGGATTAACATAACATAATAGTAAAAAAGAAAGAATGCAGTGCTCCTCCCTCCAGAGGCTGAAGGGGATGAGAGAGAACCTGCAGTTCTGCCTCCTTGTGGCTGGAGGTCCTGAAGATGTGCAGGTGGGATCAGAGGTCCGGGTTGTTCTCCAGCCCTACTTCTTCATGATACCCACTGTCCCAGGAACTTCAGCCTGACCTTGGAAGCTCCACACTCATAACTCCTCCTGAGCTCCCCCTAGGGTGTTAAGGTCTGCAAATATCACCAACAAACACTTCACTATCTTCAGCCCTCCCTGGAACATTTACACAGGAAAGAAAAAGACGGGCTAGTTTCACCTAAACTGACACCCAGCTCAGCTCTTGGGAGCCTGAGCAGAAGGTAGAATGTCACTAACACACACGCTGCAGGAATGATGACGGGACTGAACACGGGAACCAGCCTGGACTGAGCGACTCTGCTTGCAGGACTCCTCTCACCCATTCTGTACACAGGGATGGTGCCCAGGGTTTTGTCCCAGGCTCTTGTCCCTCCTATGTGTCCACACCTGCACCAGGGACTGCTCACCACGCCTGGACAACAGCCTCAGGCCGTGGTCACAGCTTGCTGCCACTCAAGGTCAGGGTCCACCATTTCCGAGCTTGGAATTCAGTATTTCTACTTGTTTCCCAGATGTTTAACTCTTTTATGAACAGAGAAGCAACTCATTATCTAATGCTTCGCTGCAGTAAACAGCACTGCCATCTGATGGGTCAGTCAAAGCAGAAAACCCCAGTTCACACTATACTCTTCCTCCTTCTCACCCTAAGTTCCTTCTGTTCCACAGTCCTGAGCATCTTCTGTGAGCACAGCTGCCTGCGTCCCCACTTTCTGTTTTCCTACCTCAGTTCTTCTTTCCTGACCACATAGTTTCTTCAGTCTTGCCCTGCTGTGTTCACTCTTCTGTTCCCCTGTGCACACTGTCACCAGATGGTTTCCCCACTCTATGAAATCACCACATCCATTCATGTTTTGAGCATCTTCACACACTATTTTGATTTTTTTCTTCTATTCCTCTATGTGCAGAAAACGGTCATTCCTCTCTTGAGACGTATTTCAGAGGTCCCTCCTCTGAGGAGCTCCCTAAATATCCTATGGGGTCGAATGAGCTCACTCTTTTGTATGATTTATGTTTTGTACATTCTCATACTCACAGGAGTGTTTATTTCTGGATGACTAGTCCCTCCATGTTGGAAGCCTCTGAAATCACATACACTGAACTCATGTTCTTTAAATCAGACCCCACAGGGTGCTTCACACAGACATTCCCGTCACTGTTGAATGCTGGTGGCATAGGTGTGGACAGTAACCTCAGGACACTGAGGCTGCGGCAGGCAAACATATAACCAGCAGGGGGCACCGTGCACCTCCCTGAGCCCTGCAAGGGTCCACTCACAGCTAGGGGAGCCCCTTGCCCTCAGGGCTGGGCAAAGGCTAAGCTGCCTCCTATGCTCCCTGATGAGACCCAGCAGCCTGGTGCCCTCAGGGCCTGGCAGAGGTTCCTGGGCAGGGTCCTTTGGGTGTCCCACAGCTGCTCCCTCCTGGGTCCCACTCACAGCAGGACCTGCCCTCAGACTCCTTGTCCTCAGGTCTCCTGAATCACTGATCAGATGGAATATGAGAGAGTATAGAAGGGGGTGCAAATTTGCATGAAGATCACCCTCATTTGTATGGGGACAGTAGGGAGGATAAGACAAGCCTGGGACAGGCCAGTTGCATTGTGGAGACCAGGGGCTATGTCACCATGGCCTGGACTCCTCGCTTCCTCCTGTTCCTCTCTCTCTGCTCAGGTAGGGACATCATCTGACTTCGGGGGAGCTTCCCAGCTATTATCAGCCCCTGAGACTGAGAAACTCCCAGCAAAAATGCCCCATCAACCTTGGGTGTGTGTGTTTGCAGGCTCCCTGTCCCAGCCCGTGCTGACCCAGCCGCCCTCCCTCTCTGCATCTCCGGGAACAACGGCCAGACTCACCTGCACCCTGAGCAGGGACATCAGTGTTGGCGGCTCGAACATCTACTGGATCCAGCAGCAGCCAGGGAGCCCTCCCCGGGGTCTGCTGTACTACTCCTCAGACTCCGATAAGCACCAGGACTCCGGGGTCCCCAGACGCTTCTCGGGCTCCAAAGATGCTTCGGCCAATGCGGGGCTTCTGCCCATCTTGGGGCTGCAGGCTGAGGCCGAGGCTGACTATCACTGGGCTACAGCTCACGGCAGTGGGAGCAGCTACCGCTCCTCACAGCATCTCAGACAACGAGGAAGTGAGACAAACATCCCTGGGCCCACAGGCCTTGTCTCTGAGCTTCTTTTATTGAGAAGCTTCTGTGGAGGCTTCTGTAGGGGAGAGTCCTCTGTGGGGAGACCTGTCCTTGCGGAGGAAGGACAGACACACAGATTAGGCTGTTTCTTGAGCCAGCACGGGGGTCCCAAGAGCACACCCGGGTGAGGGAATGGAGCCCAAATGCTCATCCCCCAGGGTCTGGAGAACATGAACAATACTAAACACTTATACATGAAAAACATCAGTCCTTCCTTCCTGTTGTGTCTCCTTTACTACTGTCAGGAAGCAGGAATGTCCTGTCCATTCCAAGATCCTTCTATTTGGACTAAGAATCAAATTGACATGAGACAGATTAATAGGAGAGGATAAAATGCAATAGCATACATATGGGAATCCACAGAGACATGGAAATTCCAAAGACACTCAGGAAAAATGAGGTATATATGTTTTTCTGAACTACACAGAAGAGTGTAGGGGTCCAGTATTCAATGCAAAGAAATTCAATTCACAGACAGAGGAAGGAGAGTAAATGTTTGGTAGACAAATATGTGTGGGGCCACTGGGAAACAATGGGACACAGACAACTTTGACCAAACAGGCCCTCCTTATCTTTCCCCCCAGTTCATGTCCTAATGTAGTTTTCTGTGATGCTAGTTCTCTTCCCAGAGCAGATGCTCTGCCTAAATTCCTTTAGTCAGTTGAAGGGGAGTTAAAGAGCTTTTCCTGAGTCTGCTGGGTTTCAACTGTTTTTTAACTCACAATAATCTTCATGCCAAAGTGGCCCATCTTTGGGAGTCCTGTCCTTGTCTCCTACAGTTCTCTCCTCTGATTCTTCCCTGAAGTCTCACACATTCCAAGTTGAACAGGTAGATTGTTTCCTCTTATGGAACCAGTCTCTTAATCTGACAATAGGTCAGTTCAGTTAAACTCATTCTAGGAGGCTGTGATGCAGGCGGGCTCTCAAAGTTAGGCCCATATTGGGCAAGCAGTCAGGTAATTGAGAAGCACCCTTTTTATGGAAACAAAAATAAAATATAGGTTAATGGTTGGAGCTAATTATAGACCCAGTGTCTGAGTCCTGAGTGTTGCCAGTGAGATTTCTAGATCTCCAGCTGGAGACATCTTCAGATGGAGTGAGGGGCAGGCAGTGACTCTCTGATGGATTTTCCAGCCTTGCAGTTTTTATGTCTCTGGTGATCTTTTTGAGTGGCCCACAGATCAACAGGCAGGATGATTGTCTACACATGATCTATTGCGGAGATTTCTCTCAAGTTTATATCAAGTCATTTCCATTTAGATTGCAAGGCTTTAGGGAAAAGGGAGATTTTAGTTCTCAAATGATTTCAATTGTGAGAAAGGTGGGAGAAAAAATTTAAAAAACGTTAGCATGGACAGACATAGCCAGACATTGGAGGACACTATAAAAAATCAGGATCTAGTCTATTTATAATGAACAGTACTAAAATCTAATATCTAGAAAGGTGTGCTATTGAAACATATTTTTCTCTATAATCATCCCTACTTTTTACTAAAGATAGCCAGGGGTTCCTGGGTGGCTCAGTCAGTTAAGCATCTGCCTTCTGCTCAGGTTATGATCCCAGGGTCCTGGGTTGGAGCCCTGAGTTGGGTTCCCTGCTCATCAGGGAGCCTCCTCTCCTCCCCAGCTTGTGCTCTCTGTCTCTCTCTCTCTCTCAAACGAATAAATTTTTAAAATCTTTAAAAAAAAAAAGCCAAATTAATATGGTTGTGTTTGCAAAATAAGTCTAGTTTAAAAAAAATTGTCCTGGGGCGCCTGGGTGGCTCAGTCGGTTAAGCGTCTGCCTTCGGCTCGGGTCGTGACCCCGGGGTCCTGGGATCGAGTCCCACATCGGGCTCCTTGCTTGGCTGGGAGCCTGCTTCTCCCTCTCCCCCTCCCCCTGCTTGTGCTCCCTCTCTCGCTGTGTCTCTCTCTGTCAAATAAAAAAAAAAAAAATTGTCCTGATTATTTATAAAAATGAAGCAAGAATAGTGGTTGACCATGTAGGTTCTTTAAAACTTGCTTTGCGGGGCACCTGGGTGGCTCAGTCAGTTAAGCGTCTGCCTTCTGCTCAGCTCATGATCCCAGGGTCTTGGGATCGAGCCCCGCATTGGGCTCCCTGCTCAGTGGGGAGTCTGCTTCTCCCTCTGCCCCTCACCCTGCTCCTGCTCTCCCTCTCTCTCTAAAATAAATAAATAATCTTGAAAAAAAAATAGAATTTGTTTTGCTAGAACTTTTATAAAGAATCTCTAGATTCTTTAATCAAATAATATCACTTATTTGATATTTAACTGCCCCTCAAGGTCAAGAGGCAAACCAAATACTTAGCATCAAAATTGCCCTGCAATTCCTATAAATTGGGTGAATTCTTCTCTTCTCTATTTCCTCTAAATATCCTGTGGTTTCTGCACCTGAGAGAAATTGGCCTTTTTTATTCACCTGGTGAGGCTGCTAGGAACCCTGTAAGAAGGTAGCAGGCTGGTATTTCCAAGGGACTTTATTGGCTCCATAAAGTCAACCTTAGTTCCTTAAAGCTCTCTGGTCATATCTGAGTCTATGAATGTCTCTCTCAAATGTGACATTCCAGCAAACTGTATCCTGCTATAAGGAGAGCAGATTCATACCAACCTTATGGAGAAAAAAATATTGCCATAAAAATATAAGAATACTTATGGAGAGTTTCTGAGTTTGGAGGGAATGCAGTAGGGAAAAAAGATAAAAGTTTTAATTTGTTTACAAATGTGTATTGCTCTAAGTCAGTTAGTTTCATATAAACAAATTTCTTAAATCTGGAAAAACAAAATATTTTTAAGAGTCTGCAATGTTTTAAACAAAAAGTCATAAAAATGGTCATCATCTTCCTTAGTTTATTAGTCCCATGTCATTAATTCTTCTGCTAGAAGCCAGTGTTCCCACAAGCTCCGGGAATTCTTACCTAGCTCAGTTCTATGATCTTAAAGTCATCAGAATCTGCACTCAGAACTCTTTCTGTGAGTCTCACTGAGGATGAAGCACATGTGTAGGAAGCTTGTATGAAAGGGTCTGAGTAACAGGATAACTGTCTGTAAATGACAAGTCTTAAAAACAGCCGAGCTGTAAGATCTGATTTGAGTTCATCACAAGGCAATTGACAGGGAAAGTTGCTCATTTTTCTAACATACAACATGTCAAAGTAATAACATGCCAGGACATCAGACTTCTAAGACTTTCATGCAATCTTTAGAATATCTATTGCAATAAAATACCTAATAATCTAAATAATCTGAAGTTTAATATCACTTATTTGACAATGCTTCCCATGTAATTTAACAATCCAATGTAGCCAAATTAACTTATTTTTTAAAAGATTTTATTTATTTGAGGGAGAGAGAGAGCACATGAGCAGGGGAAGGGGAAGAGGGAGAGAGAGAATCTCCAGCAGACTCCCCCTGAAAGTAGAGCACCACCTGGGGCTCGATCTCACGACCCTGAGATCATGACCTGAGCCGAAACCAAGAGTCAGACACTTAACCGACTGCACCACCCAGGTTCCCCTAAATTAATTTAATTTTTTAGAAAATCTTTGAAGCGTTCCATGGGCCCTTCTTCACTTTAGAATTTAAGTATGGGGGAGTATGTCAAAACATATCAAAAAGTTTGAGCATTTGACTCAATATGAAGACAAATCATTATTAAGCACCATTGAACTACCCATTTAAGAAAAGTGACAGAAAATAATAATTCCAAAGGCAAGTACAGAAAGTTACATAGTAGGAGCTGATGTGGAAAACAAAGACAAAAGAAAAAAAAATGAATATCCTGACAACTTCAGGCCATTGACAAGTACTTGGGAAAGGCAGAGTGACCTTCCTCCAGGACTCAACCACCTCAATGTTAATACTGTGCTAACATTAAGGCAACCTTAGCTTGACATTAGCCTGACCTCCAGGATTCTGTAAGTCTACTTTAACATATAAAACTCCCTTTGGCAACCTCCTTTATCTCTACCCTGCCCCCCACCCCCAAGATACATGTTGACAATCATCCTCCAAAGATATGGCCCCTGATACACATCTGAAGCATCTCATGACTAACAGTAATCAATACTTACCTTAACAGTAGCTAGCCTCCTCAAGGCCCTGGAAACTTTGCTTCCAAATTCCTTAGAGACTTATGCTATCCCTAACCCCCTCCCAACTTGAAAGTATATAATCAGTCACTCCCCCATAACCCCAGTGCAACTCTTTCTGCTCATGGGTCCTGTCCTCATGCTTTAATAAAACCACTTTTGGGCGCCTGGATGGCTCAGTTGGTTAAGCAACTGCCTTCGGCTCAGGTCATGATCCTGGAGTCCCTGGATCGAGTCCCGCATCAGGCTCCCTGCTCGGCAGGGAGTCTGCTTCTCCCCCTGACCCTTCCCCCTCTCATGTGCTCTCTCTCATTCTCTCTCTCTCAAATAAATAAATAAAATCTTTTTAAAAAATTAAAAAAAAACCACTTTTTTGCACTGAAGACATCTCAAGAATTCTTTCTTGACTGCTCCAAACCCCAACATATCCATATAAGGAGTCAGGTGTTTTTTAAGTCATAAAAGACCCAATAAACATAGGAAATTATTTTGGCAAAACAGAATCTTGGTTTATTTGATTGTTTTTGGTTGTTGTGTTTTTTTTTTTTCAGATAACATTAAAAGAAGAGAAATTTTTTGTTTACAATTTCTTATTAGGAGCAGACCAATAGTTTAAGAAAACTTTTTTTTTCTTTTAACAAAGAGAAAACAAAACTTTTGCACCAGTGTACTTTTGATATTAAAACTCCTTTATTTACCTAAATTGACCCTCATCTTAGCCAGTACTGATCACACATAAAATTCCTTTCCAAAGATTCCTTTTACGTAAACCTTCTAAGACTTTCTTTTTTACATTCAAACTCTGGCCTTTGTTTTTACTTTTTAAATAACCAGCCTCACTTTAGATAAAAGCCAACTTTTTGCCCCTGAATGTTTGTTTCTCTTATTTCTTCTTGCCAAAAACACTTGTCTTACTTTCCTTGCAGAGTTATCTCCCTTGTTATTTCCAATAGTCTTAATTACATTTATTAGAATTCTTAAATGTTAGCAACCTGAATTTCTAGTTAAAACTAAGTAGTCACCAATTGTGAACAGTTATACCTGGATTCTTTATATTATACATTTATTAATATATTTCATAATTCCTAGAAACATATACCTTTAATAGTACAATCTGTTAATAAAGCATAAAACATGTTTACTAACACATCCAGATTTATCTTTAGTTTCTTTATAATAAGACAAAAGTAGATAAATTATGTTCAGTACATAATGTTTCATTGTTTTATTTGGAAATGATCTAGATAATTGATGAATTTAACTTCCCTCATCACTTGGCTTATTAAAACTTTAAACTTTAGGTAACCAAAGATTTTGGAGCTATTTAAAAGTTTACCTATTAACTCTTTAATCTTACAATGGTTGTTCTCAACCATTATGTTCAGGTTGCCCACAAATCATCATGAGGTATTAGACAAAGTTGGCCATTGTTCCAAGTTTTCTCTTTCTTTGACAAATTTTGCAATAGAGATAGCATGAATGTATTTGATGATGTGAAATGTTGGGGTCTGGGATCAAATGGACAAGAAAGAATTCTTGAGATGTCTTTGGTGCAAAAAAGGTGGTTTTATGAAAGCACAGGGACAGGACCCGTCAGCAGAAAGACCTGCACTGGGCTTGTGAGCACTGATTATATACTTTCAAGTTGGGAGGGGGTTAGGGATAAAGTTAAGTCTCTAAGGAATTTGGAAGCAAGGTTTCCAGGGCCTTGAGGGGGCTAGTTGCTGTTAGGAAGAGGTCATTTATTACTGTCTAGTAAAACCCTAGTCATGAGACCCTTCAGATGTGTATCCGTGGGCTATATGCTTGCACAATGATTGCTAACATATATCTTGAAAGACTGAAAAAAGGGAAGTTTCCAAAGGGATTTTATATGTTAAAGAAGACTTACAGGATCCTGGAGGCCGGACTAACGTCAAGCTAAGGTTGTCCTTTGCCTTTAGCAAAGTATTAACATCTAGGCAATTGAAGTCCCAGAGGAAGGTCACTCTGTCTATCCCAAGTACTTGTCAGTGGGCTACAAGTTGTAAGCATATTTTTTTTTCTTTTGCCTTTGTTCTCCACATCACAGAAAGGGCATAGATGACGCAGCCCCAGGATCCAAAAGTCGACTCCCAAATTAGTCTAAGAAAGCAAAGGCCTCCTTTGCGTAGGTGCTAGGGATGGTGTAGTGAAAATGGTGTCTCCAGTCTTCTACAGAATTGTGGATACCTCCAGTCACAGTCTGATGTAGGAATTGATGTTGGGGTTCAGAGTCAATGGCCAAGAAAGATGTTTTTGGTGCAAAAAGGTGGTTTTATTAAAACACAGGGTTAGGACTCCTGGGCAGAAAGAGCTGCACTGGGGTTGTGAGGAGTGGCCCATTATAGACTTTCAGGTTGGGAGGGGGTTAAGAATAGTGCAAGCTATTCCCAAGGTACTTTGAAAATAAGGTTTCCAGGACCTTGAAGGGGCTAGCTATTGTTAGGAAAAGGTCATTTCCAAAGGAATTTCTATATGTTTAAGGTAGACTCACAGGATCCTGGGTGTCGGGCTAAGATTGCCTCTTGCCCTTAGCGAAGTGTCAACATCAAAGCAGCTGAGCTTCCAAGGGAAGGTCAGTCTGCCCGTTTCAAGAACTTGTCAGTGGGCTGTCGGTAGTAAGGACATTTATTTTTTCTTTTGCCTCTGTTTCCCATATCACAAACCTGCTAATCTGTGACACTGGGAAGGCAGTACAGGAATGGAAATTTCCAGCACTAACAAGCAGTGAGGGTTGACAGGATGAATGATTCCGATGGGCTGCAAGCTCTTATGACAAACTCCCCTGAGAGCTGGCATGGCAGAGAGACTATCGGATTCCTAGTCTTTTTGGCCACAAAGGTGCATCCCTGGAAGTACAGTTTTCAGATGGCGGACACCAGAAAGAATGTTCTCACTGGTCACCACGCCAAGCTCTTAGGACATGGAAAAAGAGAATGAAAAATCCCCATTAATTTTTTTTCCTGGCTAAGACTTGTGCTCTTGCAGCCACACCAATGACTAGGAGGGGTGTGCCCCGGGTTTGGGGACTGTGAGGTGCTCTACAGTGTACTTCGTTGTACAGAAGTTTTCATGAGTTGGCAGATAACCTAGTCTCAACTTAACATGTTCCCTGACCAACTTAACTTATGAGCTGAGTCTTGTTGAGGTGAGCACTCTATCAGTGTTAACAGTGCTTGACCTGTGCCGCCAATTTTGTGGCTTTGACCTCCAAGATGTCCTTTAGCAACAGCCTGTGCCCCACAGCATAGTCATCTGGTGAGAACCATGAACTCAGTGACACCAACAGCAGGCTTCTAAATCCTACGCCTGCAATCTGCACTATGGTAATTCCTTTTTAGGACACACAACACTAAAGACACAAAGGAAAAGAAAGACCATCTCTAGGAAGAAATGGATCAATAACCAGAGTGCTCTACCACATTTTTACCAAGAGTCCCTAAGCCTGAGGAACTAGTTCCACAATATTTCCTCCTGCTAATTTAAATGTAGAGAGAGAAAAAATGATTCTCACCACTCTTCCTCCATTGGATTTCATAGACAGACATTCTGGGTGGCTAACAGGTAAAGAAATCTTACCTTCTGCTGACAGCATGTCAGACTTCCCAAGATCTCAGTTGCAGCATTCAGGGCAATTTGTATACAGCAAGTCCAAGTGTTCTCCAAGGTCCCCAGTCACTTTTCTGGATCCAAAGATGCTTTCACTAATTCAGGACTTCTTACATCTCTGGATTCCAGCACAAGAGGGAGGTGACTATTACTGTCATTTATGCTAAGATAGCGCTAATGCTTACACAATACTCCAGACCCATAGGGAAGTGAGACCGAATCTCCCTCCACTCTCTGGGCCTGGTGACCCACCCCGCTCAGGTGGCTCAGGAGGTGACTTCTGTTATCATATCATCACTGGACCCTTATTTTTCCTGGAAACAGATGATTTGACACTGTCATATCCTTTTCCTTTGTTAAATTTTAAGCTTGATAACCTATTCTCACTGTGTTCATGTTTTCAAAGATAAAACTAGCTTGCTTATTGATAAAAATTACTCAGGGGAGATGTCAGAGACCAAAAGGTGTTAATTCCAGCTCTGGCTCTAGTGGGGACTCACCAATGCTTGTGGTCTGAGTGTTTTAATCCGGGTTTCAGATTACAAAACCAGCATGCAGAAGTAAATGGTAATCTAGGGAGAAGCAATAAACCATCAACATATAAAAATGAAAACAGTGCCATGCATAATGACATAATTCTTAAGGTTAAATTTAAGAAAAAGTGAAAGACTTGTACATGGAGAACCACAAAACATCGTAAGAGAAATGAAATGAACTTGACCAAATGAATAGATATTCCTTGCTTGTGGATGAAAATGATGGATTTGACTATAATAACGACTTCCTAAAATTTTCAATCGTAGCTGATGCCAACAGCTTCCTAGCACAAAACAAACAGAGACACAAACATTCTTAAGAAAATATTAGAAAACATAATTCAGTTATATATATGTATAACAACAAGTATATGTAATGACCAATAGTGATTTATTGCAGGGATGCAAGGTCCATTTAATATTCAGAAATCAATCAGTGTAATTTGCTGTTTTACCAGGTTAAAAAAGAAAACTCCCATGATCTCATCAAGCAATATATAAAAAGCATTTGACACAATTCAAAACCTATTTGTGATAATAGATGAGAATGAATGAATGAATGAATATGATCAAAATTCTCAGAGAATGAAAAGGAGAGGAGCAAATCTTCAGTTTGATAAAGACAACTATAAAACACCTACAGCTAACACACAGAGAGGTGAATCACTGAAAGCTTTCCTCCTTGGGACGGGCCAAGGCAATCATGTCCAATCTCAGCACTGCTGTTCAACATAGGGTTGGACATTCCAGACAGAACCATAGGCAAGAAAAATAATGAGAAGCATACAGACTAAGAAGAACAAGAGACAAATGTCCCTATTTTCAGGGTAGAGAATGATCTACCGGAAAAAATACAAAGAAAGCTACAAGTAGGTATATAAATATTTAAATTCCAAAAGTAATAAGTAATTTCAGGAAGGTCTTAGAAAGATGATTTAGATGTGTATATACTAGCAATAAACATGTGAAAACTGAATTAAAATACCACTTAAAACCACTGAACACAAATATTTACGTGCATGTTTAACAAAACAAGTACAGACCATGGATGCTGAACTTTGAACAATGCTGGTAAAAGTAATCAAACTCAATCTGAAACAATGCAAAGAATGTTTTGGTTTTTAATAAGTGTTTATTTCTAAAATTCCATGGTTTTTTGTTTGTTTGTTTGTTTTGTTTTACTCACTCACAACCCTGAAATCAAGACATGAGCTGAGATCAAGAAGTTGGATACTTAACTGATGGAGCTACCCAGGCACCCTGCTAAGACATGTTCTGCTCATGGATTAGAAGACTCAATATAGTCAAGATGTCAATTTTTCCCAAATTGCATAAACGTTTAATTTGTTTCCTATCACAATGTAGGTTGGTATGATGGAGGGATAGACACACTGGTCAATGTAACAGAATATAAAACCCAGAAACAGACCCAGAAAAGTATGGATCATTTTTTTTTCATTGTGTGTTTTTCAAGGAACATTTAATAACAAGGTAGATAGCATATACTTATCTAACAGGATACTTTTATATCCCTGAAGTTAAAGCGAAACATCATGTTCACTGGATAAAAACGCCCTGCTTAATGTGTGTACACTGAATTGCAATTAAAAAGAGTACTGTAATTATAATTTCAGAACTTCAGAATGTGAGTGTCAGTGTTCTCTTTTTTTCATATGGAAAAAGCAAATTCTTTTGAGAATCTTTTGAAGTTTGGACAAAAATTCCACAGCTCTATTCTTAGGATCACTCTGCAGAGTCTTTGTGATCCAGATGACACCAGGGAAGCTTCAACCTTCTGGAGAAGACATTCCAGCTCACATGATCTCATCAGTCAGGAGAATGTTGGTGGCAATCACAGTGCAAGAGTGAAGAACCTGTTTCTTTCCACAGGGTAGTTATACAATAAGCCTCCTTCTGTGGCTACCATTGCTCACCTGGGCTCAGGTCCACACCCACAAGCTGACCTCATTCCCAATATTCTGCTTGAACTTTAACTAGTGTTTCCAGAAGGTCAAAACCAGAGTTCTGGGCAAGAACCTTGGGAATCATGAGCTTGAACTCCAAGTTGGGTCCTGCCCTTAAGGCTGGTCTTACATTTAGCCAAGGCTTCTGCCACTGCCACCTTCACGGCTCCAGCACCTGGAACTACAGAACCATCTCCAATAGTATCCTTAACAGCCCACAAGCTATCTCTTACTGCAGCTTTGATTTGA
This sequence comes from Phoca vitulina, assembly GCF_004348235.1. Classification (NCBI taxonomy): domain Eukaryota; kingdom Metazoa; phylum Chordata; class Mammalia; order Carnivora; family Phocidae; genus Phoca; species Phoca vitulina. The sequence goes on from NW_022589849.1 coordinate 78,054, forward strand.
GTGTGTGCTTGTTTGGTCCTTTGACCAATAATGCGACAGAGCAGAGATTGTTGTCTTTCTCAACAAAGGTGAGTTTCTCTTCTCCCATTGTGTGCTCATACACAGGTCCTGCGTGTCCCAAACAATCAGGATTTAGGTCATTAAGGAGATGAGAGCTACTCCACCACAAACAAGAGTCAGCCTTTCTATATTTCTCCTTTTAACTCTACAAAGGGCTACTGCGCCTTCTTTTGCAAGAGCATCTAAGGACAAGGGGTCAGTTCCCTTTTGATTAATAACAACCAATACTTTACATGGATCACCACAGACTTTCTTTTCCAGTTCAACTATTTTTAACTCTATCTTCAATAAATTTTCTTTCAGCTTTTACAAGTTTCTCCCTCTCTTCTGCACTCTTGTAAAAAAAAAAAAGGCCAGAATTGACTTCTGTTTTTTCATATCCTCATGATACGATGCATGTGAGGAGGTATGTGCACCTGCTACTCTTTTTTTATATCAGGTGCCATGCCCCAGGGTCCAAAACAAGATGACTACAGCTTCTGTTAAGACATCAGCAAGTCTGGCATGTACTTTAGTACGTGGAGATGTTCTGGCCACATTTATGAGTGTTTCCTTGTGCATTTTTTTGCTTACTTTGACTTGTTCCAAAACTTGTTCCAAAAACTGCATTTTCCTGTGTAACTTTAAATTCTTCAGTTATTATTCTAGGATGAAGACCTTCAGAAATGTAGAGATCCACCTGTTTCAGCAGCTTCCCAATGATTGGAAATCAAGAGTTGGTTGCTTACCCACTGAGCCACCCATTATCTGAGGATAATTATGAAAGTGTTGCAAAAATCTTTTACAGGAAGGATGGCCATTTGGACAAATGACCACAGAACAACTGGATATCCATACAGGTAAATGAATATCACCTAAACCTCTCACCTTATAAAAAAAAAAAAAATCATTAAATGTATCCTAGCCTTAACTGTAAAACATAAAGCTATAAGCTTTTAGAAGAACACAGAAGAAAATCTTCAAGATCTAGGGTTTGTGTAAACATGTTTAGACAAATACCAAAATCACAACCCATAAAGAAAAAAAAACCTGATAGATTGGACTTTATCAAGACAAATTCATTCCTATTCCTTTACTTTGGGAATTCAACGATTAAATTACCTGAAAATAAAAGATTAAAATGCAAGTCAATTTATGGGAGAGTAGTTAGAATCCACTGCTTTAATGAACACAGTTGTGGAACACTCAAAATGTATGTTGTATTCTAAATTGCATACCAATGGAGGGATATGATGTTTGCAGTATCTTCTCTGGGGCGCCAGCAACTTACATTGTAATTTAGGTGAATTTTTGCATCTCACATAGACCAGGACTCCTTCTGAGAATTAAAAACAGAACAGTAATCATGGGCAGCACTATAGAATCACACTTTCAATGAGTCAGAACTCTTGTAAATAGACAGGGACCTGGTAAATTGGAAAAAGGAGTTGGGCTCTCAGGGGTTTGGTCCATGGTGAGGTGTGAGCCCAGTGACCAGCAGGGGGCGCTGTGACTGCTCAGTGAGAACCATTCACTCAAAGGAGCCTAAGACAGGGGACTGGGCCCTGCACTCCCTGCTGGGGACTCAGCAGCTGTGTCCTCCCTGGCCTGGCAGAGTCCCCAAATTAGGGACCTGTGTGTTGTCTCCACAGGTGGTTCCTCCCAGGGCTCTCCCCAGGGGTGAGGCCAAGCCCCATCCTCTTCAGTGTGTGATGTGAGCTGGGCTCCAGCACCAGGGCTCAGGAAGGGGCTGGGCAGTCACTGGGTGGACCCCATTTGCATAGACAGCCCCTTCTGTGGCAGAGGGTGGAGGAGAAAAGGAGGCCTGGGGCAGCCCAGCCCACTGTGGGGACCAGTGTCTGTGTCACCATGGCCTGGACTCCTGTCCTCCTCATGCTCCTTTGTCACTGCACAGGTAGGAACAGGCTTAGGGACCAGTTCTCAGTGCCCAGCCTGTGTCAGCCCCTCTGCTCAGAGCTTTGAGGGAATTTATCTTGGCTCCTGCCCCATCACTCATGCGTGTCTGTGCTTACAGGTTCCATCTCCCAGCTTGTGGTGATCCAGCCGCCCTCCCTCTCTGTATCTCTGGGAACAACGGCCAGACTCACCTGCACCTTGAGCAGTGACATCAGTGTTGATATTTACTCCATATTCTGGTACCAGCAGAAGCCAGGGAACCCTCCTCGGTACCTCCTAACCTATGTAACAGACTCAAACAAGCACCAGAGCTCCGGGGTCCCCAGCCGCTTCTCTGGATCCAAAGATGCTTCGGCCAATGCAGGGCTTCTGTTCATCTCTGGGCTCCAGGCAGAGGATGGGGCAGATTATTACTGTCAGTCATTTGATGTTAGTGATGGACACAGTGATATAGGTAGATGAGGAAGTTGGACAAAAACCTCAGCCTGCTCTGGGTACTTTCCCATTTTAAAATAACTTGGATGTATACTAGTGTTAAGAAGAACAACAGGCCCAAAATGGAGTCCCTTATGTTAAGTTCTACAAAGACTTCATACCTAACCTACCTATAGTATGTTAGATAGTACTCAGGAGTGGAGTTTTCAACCAATCCATCAAGAATTTCCTGGTCAGCACTAGTGATATAAATCTGCCTGATGAGACTCCCTGCCCTTCCCCTAAAGGAAGGCGACCTTGCCAGAAACAATCCTTCTTCTTACTGATGCCTTCCCTGTCCAGCCCAGTTTCTCCCTATGAAAACCTCCGTTTCCTAGGACTCCTCTGAGCACCTGCTTCATCAGATGGGATGCCGCTGGGCTTGTGAATGGGTGAATAAAGACAATCAGAAATTCCAACTCACTGGGTTGAATGTTTGTCCTTTAACGCTAGCTACAACCAGAAATGGCTTCTGATCCACAGTGGCTCTCCTCTTGATCTCCCATTTCATGTTCTGATGTCTTAGGAAAACTCAAAACAAAAACAAGAAGAAAACTCATGATGGAATCAAAACTAGGTTTTTTGATCCATATTTAATGAAACCAGAACCTCTGGAGTCATTCTTTTTTAATTATCGAAAACAGGAAAAATAATTGTTCCTAAGGAAGCTTCCCTCTGGGTCAGGAGTCCCTGGAGTATTCCAGAGAAGTGACAGACCCTTTTGGGCATGGACTGTGCTTGGTGTGGGGTCAGGGGAGAGCACCCTTCCTTCCCAGGCTCCTGTGCTGAGCACCTTCCAGGAGTATGGTGGCCTGGGGACAAGGCACTCACTGTGAGATTCTGTGCGAGGACACAGGCCCTGGAGGAATGGCAGGCACGGAACTGGCTTGGCACACTGACAGAGTGCCTAAACCTTCGGTTGGAGCGTCAGGGAGAGTGGGGCAGACATGGGTGTGTGGGGGGGTTGAGTTTGGGGGCCTGAGGCTTCATAACCACTTCCTGTAATGTAAGAGGGTGAGGGGAAGCTCCACCATCACTGGGAAAACACTGAGCCTGCTCCAGGGAAGTGGGTGAAGTAGGTCCCATGGGTGTGATTTTCCTACAAGCTGATCCCAGTAAGGACCCAGGAGAACTATCGAGGGTGGGGTTTCCCAAGCCCAGTGAAAACTAGCTTGACTCCCACCTTGTCACCATCAATTTCCTGAGTGATCACACGCCCCACACCAAGGGGTCTACATGCTGCTGTCTACTTAAGCATACTTCTATATCTAGGAGTGTGCCAATAAAGACTAAATATTTTGTTTCAAGAAGGAATCCCAGTGTCGCAATTACTGTCTTCTGGTTTTCAAAACAAGTTATTTATAGGAAAATGACCTGCCCTTTAACTGTGGTTGAGAAGGAAAATTTCAGGGTAAGGAGGATGAAAGCTGGCTTGTGGAGAATAAACACAGGTACATTTTTGACTTGACATGCCTTACCCATCCATTTCTACCACTCCTGAGCCACTTGACATTTCTAGAACAAACAATTTATAATTTGTTCCAGGTTAAATCAAAAGGAGCCAAGACTACAAAATATCAGTGATAAGATGCAAAAGTTCTGGGATCTTATGTGAAATATGGTGACTGTAATTAATAAGAGTGACCTGTCTGCCTACTGTACGCTGAGGGAGTAGAGAACACCTCTGTGAGGTGATGGAAGTGATAATGAGCTTGACTGGCAACCATTCCACAATGTACGTGCACATTAAATCATCACGCTGTACACTGTGGATGTATTTATTTTCATTTGTCAGGCTGAGTAAATCTTGAAAAACCACTTTACGTAATTATCTGTTGTCATAATATAAAAGAGCATTATTAGAAATTAAATTTGGTAAGTCCTATTTATGTAAGAATAGGATTATGAATCTATATGAATGCTTCTCATCATTATGTATATCATGCACTTCTTTTCTGGGTACAGGTAAGTGGCCATACATAGTGTCCTCTCTCTATGGACTCATGAGCCATCTCTCTGTCATTGTGTGTGTGAAAGGTGCCTCTTACCGAGAAATTAAAAAAAGCATATCACCATATTACCAGAGTGCATTTCTGCTGTGGTGAATGGGTTAGTGAATCGTTATATATTATATAATATCTACATATGTGTATAATCATTTTAATGGAATATTTTAGATAACCCCAAAAATGTCAGATGTGTGTCTTGGTAAGAAATAGAAACTCAGTCACACACACACATTTTTTGACCTGTTTGAGAAAATTAGCCACAGGAAGGGAAGTGACCACACACAGAATTCGTGGGACACTTGAAAATTTTAGGACAAAATGAGATGGTTGCCATGTTTCAAAGTCAGCATGATTCATGGTATGAAATGCTAAAGTACACATGCCCATCATAGCTGATCCACTCGATATTTCTATATGTGTGTGAGAGAGAGATGGAAGAAGAAAACAGTACAATTTTCTGAATATTTTCCTTGAGAAGGTGGGTGCTAGGGACAGTCAGAGGTAGCTGGGCAGGTCCCGTGACACCTCCTCAGAACAACCCACCACCAAAGGACTTTCCAATCTAATGGTCCACGTCATCTTCTGACCTGAGGGTCCCTATGGAAACTGAGGACAGTGCGAAACCCCTCTTTTCTGTCACTCAGCCCCAGCTTAGCCACTCAAAACCCACTTTTAGGGTCTCCTGGGAGCCCCATCCCTCACCCCACCTTCACTCCTCAGTCTCTCCTCCCACCAGGGACCCAGCTCTACCACGACCTCCGCCCTCTTCATGGAGACCCAGTCTCCCTAGAGCAGGGCTCTAGCCCCAGGTCCTGCTGGGAAAGCTGTGCTGAGGAGTGGGTCCCAGGGAGCCAACTTCTGTCCTTCTGTTCATGCAGAGCAGCCTCTTCTCAATCCCTTCCTGCATGGTCCTTGTTGATGGAGGCCCACAGTCCCGCCAGAGGTGGACAGGCTAGGAACACAGGGTGCGGACAGGGGTCTAAACCTGCTTCAGTGAAAAGTAGGGTCAGAGGGAGGAGGAGCTCCTCCACTTTTCCAAACAATGGGATGTGGCTGGTCCAGACCTCTGTCCTTCTGCTGTGTTGACAGCAGGACACCTCCCTCCCCTAATGTCACCCATGAGGGAGGTCCCTGAGTCAGCATCTGAGGAGGCCACTTTAGGAAATTAAGCGGTGCGTGCTGGGGAGGAGTTTGCAGCCTAGCAAAGGGGTCCGGGGCAGGGCAGAAGGGATCGCTCCCATTTTTGAGGAGGGGGTTGGTGGAAATGCCAAAGACCACGGCGGGCCAGCCCCTCCCCAAGGCAGGATGTTGACATTGCCTTTCACACGCGGTGCAATGTGCACCGCGGCCAGCAGAGGGCGCGGTGGGCACATGTCTGAGCCAAGTGGGTGAGAGCAGAGTTGTGGACCCAGCACCTGGCTGTTTGAGTGGTGTCTTCTGCTCAAGGCTGCTTGAGTGTGGTCTCAGCAGGTGCTTCCTCCCAGGGCTCTCCCCAGGGCTGAAGCCTCCCCCAGCCTCCTCAGTGTGTGCTGTGAGCTGATCTGCAGCATCAGGTCTGAGGGAGGGGCTGGGCAGTCACTGGGTGGACTTCATTTGCATGGACAGCCCCTCCTACGGCAGAGGGTGGAGGAGAAAATGGGCAGCCCAGCCCACTGTGGGGACCAGGGTCTGTGTCACCATGGCCTGGACTCATCCTCCTCGTGCTCCTGTCTCACTGTGCAGGTAGGGAGGGGCCTCGGGGACACAAGGCAGACCTCTAGCAGGTGTCAGCCTCTCTGGCGGAGACCCTAGGAAACTTTACCCTGGCCCCTGCCCCGTCACCCATGAGCGTGTGTGTTTGCAGGCTCCCTGTCCCAGCCCGTGCTGACCCAGCCGCCCTCCGTCTCTGCATCTCCGGGAACGACAGACAGACTCACCTGCACCTGAGCAGGGACATCAGTGTTGGCGGCTAGAACATCTACTGGATCCAGCAGCAGCCAGGGAGCCCTCCCCGGGGTCTGCTGTACTACTCCTCAGACTCCAATAAGCACCAGGGCTCCGGGGTCCCCAGCCGCTTCTCGGGCTCCAAAGACGCCTCGGCCAATGCAGGGCTTCTGCGCATCTCGGGGCTGCAGGCTGAGGCCGAGGCGGACGATCACTGGGCTACAGCTCCCGGCGGTGGGAGCAGCTACCGCTCCTCACAGCGTCTCAGATAAGGAGGAAGTGAGACAAACACCCCTGGACCCACAGGCCTTGTCTCTGAGTCTCTTTTATTGAGAAGCTTCTGTGGAGGCTTCTGTAGGGGAGAGTCCTCTGTGGGGAGACCTGTCCTTGAGGAGGAAGGACAGACACACAGATTAGGCTGTTTCTTGAGCCAGCACGGGGGTCCCAGGGGCACACCCAGGTGAGGGAATGGAGCCCGAATGCTCATCCCCCAGGGTCTGGAGAACATTAATAAGAATAAATACCTTTAAAGGAAAAGCCTGAGTTTTTTGGTTTTTGTTTTTTGTTTTTCTTATCTATTGTATACTATTGTATCTCCTTTACTACTATTGGGGAGCTAGAATGTCCTGTCCCCTCAAAGATCCTTCTAGCTGGACTAGGAATCAAATTGATAGGAGACAGATAAAGAGGAGAAAATCGAATTTATTAGCACCTGTACAGGGAATCCACACATACATAGAAATTCCAAAGACTGTCAGGCAAAATGAGGTATATATGTCATTCTGAACTAATGAGAAGGGGATAGCGGTCTGGGGCTTCAAAGGGAAGGAACGCGGGACACAGGAAGATGAAAAAGACTAAGTGTTCGGTAAACAAATGTTTGCCCTGCCATATAGGTGGGTCACTCAGATATATTTATTTCTGGTAATAACCCTTATCCTACAAAGGCCATCCAGTTTAGATTCTTCTATGTAGATAAAGGAAGGGCCGAAGTTTTTCTTGGGCCCAAAGGGTCTCAGATTGCCTTCGGCTCTAAGTAATGCACATGACAAAATGGCCTTTCTTGGGGCAGCCTGCCCTCAACCGCTACAGTTCCGTCCTCGGAAGCAACCCCGAAGTCTCGCACATTCCAAGTTGAGCAGGTAGATCATTCCCTCTTGGGGAACCTGTCTCTTAATCTGACAATAGGTCGTTCGGTTAAACTTATTTCAGGAGGCAGTGATGCAGGCGGGCTCTCAAAGTTAAGCCCTATGGTAATTGAGAAGCGGCATTTCTTATGGAAACCAAGGAAAAGTGTAGGTGAATGGTTGGAGCTAATCCTAAACCCAGTGTCTAAGTCCTGAGTGCTGCCAGTGAGATTTCTTGATGTTGGGCTGGAGGCATCTTCAGATGGCATAGGGCATGCGGTGGCAATGTGATGGATTTCCCTAGTTTCAGTTCAGTTGTCTCTAGCCAGTAGTGGTCTAGTGATCTTTTTGAGGGGCCCACAGAGCAACAAGCAGTAAAATTGTCTATACATGAACTTTTGTGGGGATTTCTCTGAAGTTTACATCAAGTCATTTCTATTCATTTTGCAGGACTTCAGGAAAAAGGGGACGTTTGGTGTATCAAATGATTCCAATTGTCAGAAAGGGAGAGAACAACTAAAAAATGTTATCTTGAAGTGTTGTAGCCAGGCATTGGGGGACACTAGGAGAATGCAGGATCTAGTCCAGTTTATAATGATCAATATTAAAATATAATATTTACAAGGGTGTGTTATTGAAGCATATTTTTCTTTATAATTGCCCTTATTTTTACCAAAGATAGCCAAATTAATACCCAAGTGTTTGTAAAATAAGTCTAATTAAAAAAAACCAGGTTGATAATTTACATAACTCCAACAAGAATAGTAGTTGACCATATATGTTCCTTAAAACCTGCTTTGCTAGAACTTTTATAAGGAATATCTAGATTAAATTTTTCATAGCCTCTTAAGGCCAAATACTTGCCATCAGACTTCCTCTTTGATACCCATATATTTGGGTGAATTCCTCCCTTCTTGAGGTTCTCAAAATATCTTGAGGTTCCTGCACCTGCCAGGAGTGACCTTCTTTACTCCCTGGTGAGTCTGCTGGGATCCCTGTAAACAAGGTATGAGGCTAATATTTCCAAGGGCTTTGTTGGCTTCATAAGGTCAGCCTTATTTCTTAAAGCTATCTGGTCATATCTGAGTCTATGTGTGTCTCTCTCAAATGTGACATTCCAGCAAACTGTGTCCTGTTACAAGGAGAACATGTTCTTTTTTGAAATAAGAAATATATTGCCATAAAAAATATAAGCACATTTACTGAGAGTTTCTGAAGTTTGGAGGGATCAGGTAAGGAGAAAAGATAAATGTTTATATGTATTCACAAAGGTTTATTTGTCAAATTGCTGTAAGTCAGTTAGCTTCAGATAAAAATTTCTTAAATCTGGAAAAACAAAGGCTTTTTGAGTCTGCAATGATTTAAACAAAAAGTCATAAAAATTATCATTATCTTCCTTAGTTTATTCAGTCCCATGTTATTATTTTTTTAGTTTGAATTCCACAATAGTTAACATACAGTGTTATATTAGTTACAGGTGTACAATATAGTGATTCAACAATTCTATACATTACTCAGTGCTCATCATGGTAAGTGTGCTCTTAATCCCCTTCACCTATTTCATTCATCCCCCTATCCACCTCCCCTCTGGTAACCACCAGTTTGTTCTCTATATTTAAGAGTCTGGTTTTTTGTTTGCTCCCTTTTTTCTTTGCTCATTTGTTTTGTTTCTTAATATCCACATATGAATGAAATCATACGGTATCTGTCTTTCTCTGACTGACTTATTTCACTTAGCAATATACCTTTGGATCCATCCATGTTGTTGCAAATGACAAGATTTCATTCTTTTATGGTTGAGTAATATTCCATTTTATATATATACCACTTATCCTTTATCCATTCATCTCTCAATAGACATTTGGGTTGCTTCCATAATTTGGTTATTGTAAATAATGCTGTGGTAAACATGGGGTGAATATATCTTTTTGAATTAGTGTTTTCATATTCTTTGGGTAAATAGCCAGTAGTGGAATCACTGGATGATATCATAATTTTATTTTATTTCTTGAGATTTTATTTTTAAGTAATCTCTACACCCAACCTGTGCCTCGAACTCACAACCCCAAGGTCAAGAGTCTCATGCTGCACTGATGAGCCAGCCAGGTGCCCCTCATAATTTTATTTTTAATTTTTTGAGGAACCTCCATACTGTTTTCCACAGTGGCTGCACCAGTTTGTATTCTCAACAATGGTGTATGACGGATCCTTTTTCAATCCTCGCCAACAATTACTGACTCTTGTATTTTTGATATTAGCCATTCTGACAGGTATGGGGTGATATCTCCTTGTGGTCCCAGGAATTCAGCTAGATAGCTATCAAATCATTCTGAACACCTGCAAACTCAACCAGAGATCTAAGAAAAGAATAGCTTCAACACTATGAATATAAAAGTGACCACTTTCGGCAAGGTAGGAAGTGTGGAGAAGTGAATCCGAGGCAATATATGGGAAGATAGACTGTGGTGGGAGGGAGCCTCTGTTAGCCGGCTACCAGTAAGTAATAGAGCAGCGGAGCACAAAATCAGAACTTTTGGAAGTCTGCCCCTGTGAGGGACATCGCTCAGGCTGCTAAGCGGGGGTGGAACCCTCCCTGGGACAGTGTAGTCCCAGGATCCCCAGGGTCACAGGAAGACCAGGGGTACCTCAGTGCCGCAGAGTTCCCAGGCATCGGAACAGGGAAGCTGGATGAAAAGAGTGAGCCCAGGAATGGGCTCTCAGCTCAGGGTTAACAAAAACCACAAACCATGGCGCAGTTGGGTGACTGCTTTCCAAGCACAGGCCTAACAAGCAACAGAACCAACGAGACCCCCCCTTCCTCCCCCAAGAGGAGCAGTACAGGAATGTGTTACAGGAACCTGAAGGGTTTGGAGACTCAAAACTGGGTCGCATGCCTGAGATAGAAACACTCCATCACAGGCCAGGTGAGCACAGAGTGCACCCAGAGACCAGGGAGACAGGAGTGATTGACTACTTTTCTCTGAAGGCTCACTGAAGAGTGGGGCCCTGAGCTTTCAAATCTGGGGCCAGAGATTGGGAGGCCGCCATTTTCATTCTCATCCTCTAAAGCTGTAGGGAATGCCTCCAGGGAACAAAACCACATAGAACAAACTGAAGCAGATTATTTAGCTTGGCCCCTGGCAAGGGCAGTACAATTCCACCCAGGGCAAATACACTTGAGAATCGATGCAATAGGCCCCTCCCCCAAAAGGTCAGCAAGAACATCCAGCCAAGACAGAACTGCAAAATTCCAGTGCTAGGGGAATACAGCACATAGAAATCACAACTTTTTCCCCATGATTCTTTATTTTTTTCGTTCCCTTTTCAACCAATTTCTTATTTTATCAACTCCTTTTTTAAGTCTTCTTTAGTTTTCATTTTTACAGTTACACTCTATCCCTTCAATATATTTAATCATACACACACACACACACACACAAGTTTTGCTTTCTTTACAATTTTGGGGTGCAGTTTCTTCTAATAGACCAAAATACAAACAAAATCTACTGTATGGCTCTGTTTTACTTACCTGTCTGATCATATTTTCTTTTTTGTTGTCATTTTTCCTTTTTTTTCTTTTTCTTCTTCCTTTCTTTTTTTGCTTTTGTTTTTTTGTTTTGTTTTGTTTTGTTAAAGTATTTTTTTTAATTTTCATCTTTACAGTTACATTCTATCCTTTCAATTTACTTAATTTTATTTTTGTATATATGTTTTCCTTTCTTTACAATTTTGAGATGTAGTTTCTTCTAGCAAACTGACCAAAATACACTCAGGAGATAGTGCATTGCTCTGTTCTGTTCACCTGTCTGTTTATTCTTTCCTTTTTTTGTTGTTGTTGGTTTTTCTTTTTTTATTCTCTTTTTTCTTCACTTTTTTTAAGGATTTTATTTATTTTTTGACAGAGAAAGAGACAGTGAGAGAGGGAACACAAGCAGGGGGTGTGGGAGAGGGAGAAGCAGGCTTCCCACAGAGCAGGGAGTCCAATGTGGGGCTCGATCCCAGGAACCTGGGATCATGACCTGAGCCAAAGGCAGACGTTTAATGACTGAGCCACCCAGGTGCCCCTCTTTTTTCTTCACTTTTAATTTCCATTTTTACAGCTACATACTATCCTTTCCTTGTATTTAATGTTTGTACATATATAAGGTTTTCTTTCTTTACAATTTTGGGATCTAGTTTTCTAAAAGGCAGATGAAAATACACACAGAATCCATTGTATTGCTCTATTCTGCTCACCTGTCTGATTATATTCTCTCTCTCTTCCCCCCCCCGCCCCCATTTGGGTCTCATCTGATTTTTTACTGTATATTTCTCTAGGGTAGTTGTTGTCATTTTAGCATTTTGTTCTCTCGTTCATCTATTCTTCTCTGGACAGAATGATAAGACAGAAAAACTCACCTCAAAAAAGAGAACAAGAGGCAGTACTAACTGCCAGGGACCTAATCAATACGGACATTAGTAAGATGTTGGAACTAGAGTTCAGAATGACAATTATAAAGATATTAGCTGGGCTTGAAAAAAAAGCATAGAAGACACTAAAGAATCTCTTTCTGGAGAAATAAAAGAACTAAAATCTAACCAAGTCGAAATCAAAAAGGCTATTAATGAGGCGCAATAAAAAAATGGAGGCTCTAACTGCTAGGATAAATGAGGCAGAAGAGAGAATTAGTGACATAGAAGACCAAATGATGTAGAATAAAGAAGCTGAGAAAAAGAGAGATAAACAACTACTGGATCATGAGGGGAGAATTCAAGAGATAAGTGATACCATAAAGTGAAACAACATTAGAATAATTGGGATCCCAGAAGAAGAAAGAGAGAGAGCAGCAGAAGGTATACTGGAGCAAATTATAGCGGAGAACTTCCCTAATTTGGGGAAGGGAACAGGCATCAAACTCCGGGAGGTACAGAGAACCTCCCATCTAAATCAACAAAAATAGGTCAACACCCCGACATCTAATAGTAAAACTTACAAGTCTCAGAGACAAAGAGAAAATCCTGAAAGCAGCTCGGGACAAAAGGTCTGTAACCTACAACGGTAGAAAGATTAGATTGGTAGCAGACCTATCCACAGAGACCTGGCAGGCCAGAAAGGACTGGCAGGATATATTCAGAGCACTAAACAGGAAAAACATGCCACCAAGAATACTATATCCAGCTAGGCTGTCACTGAAAATAGAAGGGAGATAAAAAGCTTCCAGGACAAACAAAAACTAAAAGAATTTGCAACACCAAACCATCCCTATAAGAAATATTGAAAGGGGTCCTCTAAGCAAAAAGAACCTAAAGGTAACATAGACCAGAAAGGAACACAGAGAATATACAGTAACAGTCACCTTACAGGCAATACAACGGCACTAAATTCATATCTTTCAATAGTTACCCTGAATGTAAGTGGGCTAAATGCCCCAATCAAAAGACACAGGGTATCAGATTAGATAAAAAAACAAGACCCATCAATATGCTGCCTGCAAAAGACTCATTTTAGACCAAAAGACACCTCCAGATTTAAAGTGAGGGGGTGGAAAACAATTTACCATGCTAATGGACATCAAAAGAAAGCTGGGATGGCAATCCTTATATCAGACAAATTAGATTTTAAACCAAGGACTATAATAAGAGATGCAGAAGGACACTACATCATACTTGAAGGGTCTACCCAACAAGATCTAACAATTGTAAATATTTATGCCCCTAACATGTGAGCAGCCAATAATATAAGCCAATTAATAACAAAATCAAAGAAACACATTGACAATAATACAATAATAGTAGGGGGCTTCAACACTCCCCTCACTAAAATGGACAGATCATCTAAGCAAAAGATCAACAAGGAAATAAAGGCTTTAAATGACACACTGGACCAAATGGACTTCATAGATATATTCAGAACATTCCATCCCAAAGCAACAGAATACACATTCTTCTCTAGTGCACATGGAACATTCTCCAGAATAGATCACATCCTAGGTCACAAATCAGGTCTCAACCGGTACCAAAAGATTGGGATCATTCCCTGCATATTTTTGGACCACAATGCTTTGAAACTAGAACTCAATCACAAGAGGAAAGTTGGAAAGAACTCAAATACATGGAGGTTAAAGAGCATCCTACTAAGAATGAATGGGTCAACCAGGAAATTAAAGAAGAATTTAAAAAATTCATGGAAACCAATGAAAATGAAAACACAACTCTTCAAAATCTTTGGGATGCAGCAAAGGCAGTCCTAAGAGGAAAGTATATAGCTACGCAAGCCTTTCCCAAGAAACAAGAAAGGTCTCATACACACAACCTAACCCTACACCTAAAGGAGCTGGAGAAAGAACAGCAAATAAAGCCTAAACCCAGCAGGAGAAGAGAAATAATAAAGATCAGAGCAGAAATCAATGAAATAGAAACCAAAAGAACAGTAGAACAGATCAAGGAACCTAGGAGCTGGTTCTTTGAAAGAATAAATAACATTGATAAATCCCTGGCCAGACTTATCAAAAAGAAAAGAGAAATGACCCAAATAAATAAAATCATGAATGAAAGAGGAGAGATCACAACCAACACTGAAGAAATACAAACAATTATAAGAACATATTATGAGGAATTATATGCCAAGAAATTAGGCAATCAGGAAGAAATGGATGCATTCCTAGAGCTGTATAAATGACCAAAATTGAAACAGGAAGAAATAGAAAACCTGAACAGACCCATAACCAGCAAGGACATTGAAGCAGTAATCAAAAATGTCCCCAAAAACAAGAGCCCAGTGCCAGATGGCTTCCCTGGGGAATTCTACCAAACATTTAAAGAACTGATACCTATTCTTCTGAAACTATTTCAAAAAATAGAAATGGAAGGAAAACTTCCAAACTTTTTCTATGAGGCCAACATTACTTGATCTCAAAACCAGACAAAGACCACCAAAAAGGAGAATTACAGACCAATATCTCTGATGAACATGGATGCAAAAATTCTCAACAAAATACTAGCCAATAGGATCCAACAGTACATTAAAAAGATTATTCACCACGACCACATAGAATGTATTCCTGGGCTTCAAGTTTGGTTCATGATCTGTAAATCAATCAATGTGATACAATACATAAATAAAAGAAAGGAAAAGAGCCATATGATCCTCTCAATTGATGCTGAAAAAGCATTTGACAAAGTACAGCACCATATAAGAGATTAAAACCCTTCACAGTGTAGAGATACAGGGAACATACCTCAATATCATAAAAGCCACATATGAAAAGCCCACAGCAAATATCATTCTCAATGGGGAAAAACTGAGAGCTTTTCCCCTAAGGTAAGGAACACAGCGGAGATGTCCACTACCACCACTGTTGTTCAACATAGTACTAGAAGTCCTAGCCTCAGCAATCACACAACAAAAAGAAAAAAAAGGCATCTGAATCAGCAAAGAAAAAGTCAAACTCTCACTCTTTGCAGATGACATGATACTCTATCTAGATAACCCAAAAGACTGCTAGAACTCATATAGGAATTCAGCAAAGTGGCAGGATACAAAATCAATGCACAGAAATCAGTTGCATTCCTATACATTAACAATGAGACAGAAGAGAAATTAAGGAGTTGATCCCATTGACAATTGTACCCCGAACTATAAGATACCTAGGAATAAACCTAACCAAAGAGGCAAAAGATCTGTACTCAGAAAACTATAGAACACTCATAAAAGACATTGAGGAAGACACAAAGAAATGGAAAAACATTCCATGCTCATGGATTGGAAGAACAAATATTGTTAAAATATCTATGCTACGTAGAGGAATCCACACATTCAAGGCAAGCCTTATCAAAATACCATCAACTTTTTTCACAGAGCTGGAACAAATAATTCTAAAATTTGTATGGAACCAGAAAAGACACTGAATAGCCAAAGGAATGTTGAAAAAGAAAATCAGGGCGCCTGGGTGGTTCAGTCGTTAAGCGTCTGCCTTCGGCTCAGGTCATGATCCCAGGGTCCTGGGATCGAGTCCCACATCAGGCTCCCTGCTCGGCAGGAAGCCTGCTTCTCCCTCTCCCACTCCCACTCCCCCTGCTTGTGTTCCTGCTCTCGCTATCTTTCTCTGTCAAATAAATAAATAAAATCTTAAAAAAAAAAAAAAAGAAAATCAAAACTGGTGACATCACAATTCTGGGCTTCAAGCTCTATTAGAAAGCTGTAATTATCAAGACAGTATGATACTGGCACAAAAACACATAGATCAATGGAACAGAATAGAATACCCAGAAGTGGACCCTCAACTCTATGGTCAACTAATCTTTGACAAAGCAGGAAAGAATATCCAATGGAAAAAAAGACACCATTTCCTTACACCATGCACAACAATAGAACCAAAATGATTGAAAGACCTAAATGTGAGACAGGAGTCCATCAAAATCCTAGAGGACAACACAGGCAGCAACCTCTTAGACCTCGGCTGCAGCAACTTCTTGCTAGACATGTCTTCAAAGGCAAGGCAAACAAAGGCAAAAATGAACTATTGGGACTTCATCAACATAAAAATCTTTTGCACAGAAAAGGAAATAGTTGACAAAACCAAAAGACACCGAAAGAATGGGAGAAGATATTTGCAAATGACATATCACATAAAGGGTTAGTATTGAAGATCTATAAAGAACTTATCAAACTCAGCACCTAAAGAACAAATAATCCAATCAAGAAATGGGCAGAAGACATGAACAGACATTTCTCCAAAGAAGACATACAAATGGCCAACAGCCACATGAAAAAATGTTCAACATCACTCAGCATCAGGGAAATCCAAATCAAAACCTCAACGAGATACCACCTTACACCAGTCAGAATGGCTAAAATAAACAAATCAGAAAACAACAGATGTTGGGGTGGATGCAGAGAAAAGGGAACCCTCCTACACTGTTGGTGGGAATGCAAGCTGGTGCAGCCACTCTGGAAAACAGCATGGAGGGTCCTCAAAAAGTTGAAAATAGAGCTACCTTACAACCCAGCAATTGCACTACTGGGTATTTACCTCCAAGATACAAATGTAGTGATCTGAAGGGGTACCTTCACCCCAATGTTTAGAGGAGCAAAGTCCACAATAGCCAAACTATGGGAAGAGCCCAGTTGTCCTTCAACAGATGAATGGATAGGGAACATGTGAGATATGTTAATGGAATATGGAATTTTACACAGCCATCAAAAAAATGGAATCTTGCCATTTGCAATGATGTGGATGGAACTAGAGGGTATCATGCTAAGCAAAATAAGTCAATCAGAGAAAGACAATTATCATATGATCACACTGATATGAGGAATTTAAGAAACAAAACAGAGGATCATAGGGGAAGAAAGGAAAAAATAAAACAAGACAAAACCAGAAAGGGACACAAACCATAAGAGATTCTTAATCATAGGAAACAAACTGAGGGTTACTGGAGGGGAGGGAGGTGGGGGGAGTGGGTAACTGGGTGATGGACATTAAGAAAGGCATGTGATATAATGAGCACTGGGTATTATATAAGACTGATGAATCACAGGCCTATACCTCTGAACCAATAATACATTATATGTTAATTAACTGGGGGAATTCAACTAAAAATTTTAAGAACAAGATTTATGCTTTTGAAATGTCTGCATAAAGTACATTAACAAAAGCCTATTTTCTGAGTACACAATTTAACCTTGGCTTGTATTAGCCTCTAAATATTGGCCTTTCACAGATCATTTGGAGGAGGGCCTGGGAGAAGTTTGGGTCCTCTGTTTTCTCTGTGAAGGGGTAGCTGTGAATAGTCAAATAACCTTTTTAATTACTCTCTAAATTTGGAGGATCTTTTGAAAGTAGATATAAAAAGACTTTATAATTAAAAAGATCAGCTGTTTATGGGGTCGGGGGGGAGTCTATTGTGGTAAGAGGCCTAAGATACACCATCAAAGGACTTGGCATAGCATTGTCCGAGGCTGGCAGAGCCTGACTACAGAGCCCTGAAAGGTAGGAACAAAGAGTCTTATTCCCAGTCTCTGAAGCTTTTGTTAAATTTATTTCCTGGCTTTTAGCATTTACATGAGCAATTTGTATACTTGGAATATAGAGATTAGAACTGAGTGCTCCCTATAAATCTTTTTTTAATTGTTATGTTAATCACCATACATTACATCATCAGTTTTTGATGTAGTATTCCATGATTCATTGTTTGTGCATAACACCCAGTGCTCCATGCAGAACATGCCTTCTTTAATACCCATCCCCAGGCTAACCAATCCCCCCACCCCCCTCCCCTCTAGAACCCTCAGTTTGTTTTTCAGAGTCCATCGTCTCTCATGGTTTGTCTCCTCCTCCGATTGCCCCCCTTCATTCTTCCCCTCCTGCTATCTTCTTCTCCTTCTTCTTCTTCTTCTTCTTCTTCTTTCTTCTTCTTCTTCTTCTTCTTCTTCTTCTTCTTCTTCTTCTTCTTCTTCTTCTTCTTCTTCTTCTTCTTCTTCTCCTTCTCCTTCTCCTTCTCCTTCTCCTTCTCCTTCTCCTTCTCCTTCTTCTTCTTTCTTCTTCTTCTTCTTTCTTCTTCTTTCTTCTTCTTCTTCTCTTCTTCTCCTTCTCCTTCTCCTTCTCCTTCTCCTTCTCCTTCTTCTTCTTCTTCTTTTTTTAACATATATTGTATTATTTGTTTCAGAGGTACAGATCTGTGATTCAACAGTCTTGCACAATTCACAGCGCTCACCATAGTACATACCCTCCCCAATGTCTATCACCCAGCCACCCCATCCCTCCCACCCCACCCCCCACTCCAGCAACCCTCAGTTTGTTTCCTGAGATTAAGAATTCCTCATATCAGTGAGGTCATATGATACACACTCCCTATAAATCTTGTAGGGAAAGGGAATTAAAACAGGCAGAAGAAGCTGGATCTTAAGAAGGGGAATTTACACTGGATGTGAACATTTACTCCAGTCTTAAGTCTAATTTCTGGTCTTTCTTTCTTTCTTCCTTTCTTTTTTTCTTCCTTCCTTCCTTCCTTCTTTCCTTCTTTTCCTTCCTTCCTTCTTTTCCTTCCTTACTTTCATTTTTCTTTCTTTCTTTCTTTCTTTCTTTCTTTCTTTCTTTCTTTCTTTCTTTCTTTCTTTCTTCCTTTCTTCCTTTCTTCCTTTCTTCCTTTCTTCTTTTCTTTCTTTCTTCTTTTTTTTTTTCTGGTCAAGGAAGTCCCTAAGTTTAGCATTTTACTAGTAAGACAATTGAGAGATCTCTGTAAAGAAAATTTTGCTTTTAAATGTAGCCAAATTAAAGATCCATTATCTGGCCATTTGAGACAGGGAAATCAAAGGGACATCATGAGAGATAAAGTTGGTTATTTCCTTTGCTTCTAATCAGGCTTCTATTACTGCTAGGCCCTGCACCTGTACCCCACTGTTCACATATCTTGTAATGCAAATACCATATGTCCTCTTTGTCAGGGACAAGGGGTTAATTATTTTTCTAGAATAGGTAACATCTGTGGAAGGACCAGTTGAGAAAAAATAAGAGGAAGCTATCCTATGCTCATTCCAGACCACCTAGGTGCTAGGCCTCTCCATGCCAAGACCCCTGGCTCCAAGGAATAACACCTGGGTTCTTGTCCTTGATCTAACCAGTTCCTGGATGAGAGGACATATGCACAAGACCACCAACTTCCATAAAAAACCCCAGACCCCAACAAAGACAAGCCTTCCTCCTTTCCTTTCTGAGTCTCCCAGACAGTCACTCTGTCTGTTATCTGCTCTCTCTATATCTTCAATAAACTCTCCTTCCATATCCTGCTGCCTCATGTTTGATTTCCATCCTTCTCAAAGGCAAAGACCCTCTTGGCTGGTCCTGTGGGACACACTCTGGATCCTTGGACCCAGCCTGCCAGCATCACATTGACAAGTAGGATCTATTAATAGCGACTCAAACCAGTAAGACTTTTAATGTCTTAACCAAAGACAAAAGAGGAATCCAGAGAGGGTATGCAGCCCCCAGGAGCTAAAAGTTTATTCCCAAGGTAATCTAAGAAAGCAAAGGTTTTCATTGCACAGTAAAGATAATGTAGTGATAATGCTATCTCCAGTCTCCAAAAAAATCTTCATATGCCTCCAGTCACAGACCCACTAAACTGTGACACCAGGCAAGCAATACAGAATGGAACTTTCCAGTATGAACAAACAATGAATATTGAGATGGATAAGGTTCCTATGGGCTGCAAGGTCTTATGGCAAACCCTCCTGAGAGCTGGCATGGCAGAGATATAGAGACAGACAGACAGACAGAGACAGGGCAAGGGGGTGGTCCCCAGTCGGTTTGACTGACCACCAAGTGCACCCAAGTAAGAGCACCCTCTGGATGATGGACACCAGAGAGAATGTTCTACTGGTCACAAACTAACCCCTTGAGGACATAGAACAAGAACAAATAAAAATCACCATCCTGTTTTTCTTCTGGCTAAGCCTTGGTCTTGGAGCCACTCTAATACTTAGGAGGGATGTGCCCTGTGGTTGGGGATTGTGTGGTGCTTGACAGTGTTCCTTGTTGCATGGAAGTTTTCTTGAGGTTGACAGATGACCTAGTGCCGATCTAACCTGTTCCTGGACCAATTGATACTAACACTAGGGACTTCTTAATATGGCAAGCACTCAAACAGCTTGTAAGTGCTTGACCTCTGCCACCACTTTTGCAGCTTTGGCTTCCAAGGAGTTGCTTAGCAACAGGCTGTGAGCCACAGCAGAGTGTGTCTAAACAGATGCCAGTCTGATGAGAACATGGAACTCAACAGTCTGTGGGACCAACCCCAAATGAAGGCTTTTAAGGCCTAAGTCTCCCTTCTATCCTATGGTAATGCCTTTTCAGGACACATGACATACAGACACAGGCAAAGGAAAACAAAAGACCAACTCTGGGAGGAGATGGATCAATAACCAAAGAGTTATCTAGCAAATTCAACCAAACTGTCACTAAGCCCAAGGAACTAATTCCACAATATTTCCTCCTGGAAATCTAAATTAAGAAAAAGAGAAAAGTCTTCTCACCACTCCCACTCCATCAGACTCCACAGACAGAGATTCCGGGAGGCTGACATGGTAAGAAGACTTACATTCCACTGGCTCTATGTCAGCTGTCCCAGGATTTCAGCTGTAGCATACAGGGTGAAATATGTCCAGCAGTTGACATGTCCTGCCCATACACCAACTGTCGGGGAGGAAGTATTTTCTCTACCATTAAAGATCCTTCTAGCTGGACCAAGAATCAGATTGACATGGGACAGATTAACAAGAAAAAAAACAAATTTAGTTTCATACTGATGGGGAATACACACAAACACACACAAACTTCCAAAGATAGTTAGGCAATATGAGGCTTATCTGACATCCTGAGTTAAGGTGGGTAGGGTCTGGGTATACAAAGGAGAGGATGACCCTCAGCAGGAAGGTGAAAGGAGATGTTTGGAAAACAAAACTTGCCCTGTTGCAGATATGTTTCTTAGGTAAAGCAATATCTCTGTTAATAGCTTGTTCTTGACAGATGTGCAGTTGGTGGGGGAGGAGGGGCGGTAAAGAGCTTTTCCTGGATTGATTGGGTTGTGATTGCTTTTAACACAAAACAATGTTCATGCCAAAGATGCCCATCCTCTGGCAGCCTGACCTTAGCCCTACATCATCAACTTGACTGTCGTGATGGCTTCATGTGTTTCTATACCTCTCGAAATGTATCTAGTTGAAAACTTTAAATATGTGCAGTTGATGGTAGGTCACTCAATAAAATTATTATAAATACCTTTCAATCTCTTCAATATAGAAACATATTTCTTACTACCCGTCCACAAATACCCTCATTGTCCAGCTGTTTCCAGACAGGGGCCACTTGGTAGCAATTGTTTTCCCACCATGAGCGTCTGCTACTATGTTACTGAGTATCTGCACACTCTGCTACTTAATCTGGAACCCTGCCCCTTTCCAGGAGTGGTGTTGCTTCCATTGCCCTGCTGCAGGACATGCTGCTTGCATTCAGACCAGGTCACCAGTGGCGCCTCACATGGCCCTGCTGAAGGAGGGGTCAGGCCATTGCTCCCAGCCCTCTGCATTCCCACCTCCCTGCATTCCCACTCACCCTGTACAGGGTCATATTTCCATATGTCTCCCTTCTGCTACTCTAGGAATTCCCACAATGGGAAGGGCTGTTTATTAATATCAGTTACCTGAGGGCAGAGCAGGGACTATGGCCCATGGGTACTGGAAGACTCACAGTGACCAGGCTCTCAGGCCTGAGCCCCTATCATTATATCCACTGAGAGGTTGAAGTTTGGCCAGTGGGCAGCAAGGGGCCCTGTGGGTCTTTCCTCAGTGTCTGCACGGGGGTGACTTCTTTGTAATCTCCCTTAAATCACCCAAACTCCCCAGGGCTGGGTTATAGGTACCTGTGTGTGCTGGTGGGAACTCAGAAGGTGTGTCCTCTCTGGCTGTTCACAGGTCTGTGGAAGGACCCAGCAGCCGTTTCTTCCCTAGTCACTCCAGGGGACAAACTCTGAGACTCACCCACCAGCCCTCTCTGTCTAAAACCTGAGTGCATAACTCAACTCCTTTCAGAGTGGAGCAGAGATCACCAGATCACCAGTAGGGGAAACAAGCGTAGAGGAATAGCCCCTTCTCCCAGAGGCCACCGAAGGGATAACATATGCCTGAGGCTGCCCAGATCCTGCTGTGGGGTGTCAGCAGGTGTGTATCTGCCATGCTGTGGACGCTTCTCCTCCTTGTGTTCCCCTCTCACTGCACAGGTGAGGACCATATTCAGTGATCTGGGGCAGCCCCCAAGCCTATGTCAACCTCTTTGGATAAGATACCCAAATAACTTCAACTCCATCCCTGCCCCATCACCTGTGAGTGTCTGTGTTTGCAGTTCCTTCTCCCAGCCTGTGCTGACTCAGACCCTCCTCTGCATCCCTGGAAGAATCTGCCAGACTCACATACACTCTGAGAAGTCCATCATTAATGGTAAATATATATATTTATATGCCAGTATGCATATATATATGCATACTGGCACCAGGAGAAGCCAGGGAGCCCTCCCCAGTATCTCCTAGATTCATCTCAGAGTCAGATACACATCAGGGATGCCAGGTTCCCTGTCATTTTTTGGATCCAAAGATGTTTCGACCAGTTCAGGTATTCTGACATTTCTGGACTCCAGCATGAGGGCAAGGAGACTATTACTGTCATATATGCCAAGATAATGCAATGTTCTGGACCCACAGGGAAGTGAGACAAAATCCGCCTCCACTCTCTGGGTCTGGTGACATTACCTGTCAGGTGGCTCAGGGGTTGACTTCAGTTGTCAGATCTTCAACAGATCCTTTGTTTTCCTGGAAACAGATGATGACACATTCTCATCATGTTCATGTTTTCAAAGGCAAAATTTACTTGCTCAGAAATAAAAATTACTCAAAGGAGGTGTTAGAGGTCAAACGGTGTTGATTCCAGTTCTGGGTCTGGTGGCAGCTCACAGATGTTTCCAGTCTAAGGGCTTCAATCTGGGCTTCCACTTACAAAACCAACATGCAGAGATGAATGGTATTCTATACAGAAGCAATAAGCCATCAACATTTAAAAATAAAAATAATGCCATTTATAATTCCATAATAATGAAATTCTTAAGGATATATTTTAGAAAAACTGAAAGTCTTATACATGGAAAACTACAAAACATTGTAAAAGAAATAAAGAAAACTTGAATAAATGACTAGGTCTTCCTCATTTGTGGATCAAAATGCTGAATTTGGCTAAGACAATGATTTTAAATTTTTCAGTTGGTAGCTGTTACCAACAGCTTCCTGCCACAAAACAAAGAAACAAATGGAATATCCCTCACAAATAGAGGCCCAAAAATTCTAAAGAAAATATTAGGAAATAGAATTGAGTTATGTATAGTATAACAAGAGTATATACCATGACCAATGTGGGGATGCAAGGTTTTATATTCAGACAGTTTTATATTCAAACAGCAATCAATCAATGTAATCTCCTGTATTAACAGGCTAAAGGAGAAAAGTCCCATGATCTTATCAATCAATATGAAAAAAGCATATGACACAATTCAAAACCTATTCATGATAATAAGTGTGAATGATTGAATGAATAGGATAAAAATTCTCAGAGAATGAAAACTAGAGGAGCACACCCTCAGTGTGATAAAGAAAACTATAAAGTCCTGATAGCTAATACACATGAAGATGAATCACTGAGAGCTCTGTCCTCGGGTCGGGACCAAGACATTGATGTTCAATCTCAACACTGCTGTTCTACATAGGACAGGATGCTCCAGACAGAACCATGAGGCAAGAAAATTAACGAGAGGCATAAGACTAAAGAGCAAGAGACATTGTCCCTATTTTCAGGGGTGAGAATGGTCCACCAGAAAAATACAAGGAAAACTACAAATAGGTATATAAATATGAACTTGAGGAATAATTAGTAATTTCAGGAAGGTGTAGTCATATGATACAAGATCAACATAGAAAGATCATTTTTTAAAGATTTTATTTATTCATTATTCATTTGAGAGAGAGAGCACGAGGGGAGGGGAAAGGCAGAGGGAGAGGGAGAAGCAGACCCTCCACTAAGCAGGGAGCCCAATGCAGGGCCCGATCCCAGGACCCGGAGATCATGACCTGAGCTGAAGGCAGACGCTTAACCAACTGAGCCACCCAGGCACCCCTAGAAAGATCATTTAAATGTGTATAGACTAGCAATAAACATGTGAAAACTGAATTAAAATACCATTAAAACCACTCAACAACGAAATTTTTAGGTGCATATTTAACAAAATGTGTACAAGCCGTGGATGCTGAAATCCTGATACATGTAACCAAAGTGGACTAAAACAATGGAGAGGCATGTTCTGTTCATGGATGAGAAGACTCAATATAGTAAAGATGTCAACTCTTCCCAAATTGTATAAAAGTCTAATTCAACCCCTATCACAACAAGATAGAGTGTTATGGATGGAAGGTAGACACATTGGTCAATGGAACAAAACAGAAAACCCAGAAACCGACCTAAGAAAGTATGGACAAGTACTTTTGACAAAGTTGCAAAAGTCTTGCAGAGGACGGAGGATAGTCTCCTGGAGAAATGGCCACAGAACTATTGGCTATCCATAGGGGGAAATGAATCTCACCTAAAATTCTCACCTTATGAAAAAATGCACTAAAAGGATCATAGATATAACTGTATAACATAAAGCTATATATGTATGGAAAAAAACACAGGAGAAAATCCTCAAGATCTAGAGTTTGTATAAACATGGTTAGACAAGACGCCAACAGCACAATCTATACAATAAAAAATGATATTGTACTTCATCAAAATAAATTCATTGTTTTTCCTTTACTTTGTAAATTAGTAAGATGATGAAATTCGTTGAAAAATAGATGATTAAAACAAAACTCAATTCATGAGAGAGTAGTTGGAACCCATTGCTTTAATGCACAGGAGTTTTAAAATACTGAAAACATGCATATTTTAAATCCCAGACCAATGGAGGAAGATGATGGGTGCAGTTATCTTCTCTGGGTTGCCAGCAACTTAAGTTTTAATTTAGGTAAATGTTTGCATCTCCCATAAGCCAGGACTCCTTCTGAGAGTGGAACATGCAACAGTATTCATGGGCAGCACTATGGGCCTCACTTTCTAAGCATCAGACCACTGATGTGAATATAGACCCAGACCTGGTGAGCTGCAGAAACCAGCTGGACTTTGAGGGCTTAGGGCCTTGGTAAGTGTGTAACCTGTGACCAGCAAGGGGTGCTGTGGAACTGCCCTGTGGTCCCTCCACAGCTGCTCAATGAGGACCATTCAAGCAAAGAAGCCTGGGCTTGGAGGCTGCATCCTGTGCTCCCTGATGGGGACTCAGCAGCTGTGTCCTCTCTTGCCTGGCAGAGTCCCCTGAGCAGGGACCTGTGGGTGGTCTCAGCAAGTGCATCCTCCCAGGGCTCTCCCCTGGGCTGAAGCCAACCCCCATCCTCCTCAGTGTGTCTGTGAGCTGAGCCCCAGCACCAGGGCTCAGGGAGGGGCTGGGCAGTCACTGGGTGGACCCATTTGCATGGAGAGCCCCTCCAATGGCAGAGGGTGGGGGAGAGAAGGAGGCCTGGGGCAGCCCAGCCCACTGTGGGCACCAGTGTCTCTGTCACCACGGCCTGGACTCCTGTCCTCCTCATGTTCCTCACTCACGGCAAAGGTAGGGACAGACCTCAGGGATGCAGGGAAGCCCTCCAGCCGGTATCTGGCCCTGTGGCTCAGATCCTGAGAAGCTCCCTGGTCTCTACTCTATCACCCGTGAGTGTCTATGTTTGCAGGTTCCCTGTCCCAGCCTGTGCTGACCCAGCCGCCCTCCCTCTCTGTTCCTCCTGGAACAACAGCCAGACTCGCCTGTACCCTGAGCAGGGACATCAGTGTTGGGAGCTACTACAAAACTGATACCAGCAGAAGCCAGGGAGCCCTCCTTGGTATCCCTTGTACTACTCCTCAGACTCAGATAAATACCAGGGCTCCAGTGTCCCCAGCCACTTCTCTGGATCCAAAGATGCCCCAGCCAATGCAGGGCCTCTGCTCATCTCGGGGCTGCAGGCTGAGAAGGAGACTGATTATTACTGTCAGATCTGGCACAGCAGTGCTGGTCACAGGGACACACACAGATGGGGAAGTGGGACAAATAACTCAGCCTGCTCAGGGCCATGGATGCTGATTCTCTTGCAATTTAAAATAACTTGAATTCACACTGACTGTACTTGGAAGTAACTTCTGGATCACAATATCTTTCCTCCCAGTTTCTTATGCAACCTATGTGAACTCAGGAGAAAGGAAAACAAACATAAAACCCATGATAATACAGGGGGGCGGAGCAAGATGGCGGAGGAGTAGGAGACCTGGATTTCGTCTC